>NC_053025.1:351437180-351737180 GCF_003073215.2 Triticum urartu
AACATACAATCATACCATAGGCTAGCTTCTAGGGTTTAGCCTCTCCGATCTCGTGGTAGATCAACTCTTGTAATACACATATTATCAAGTATAATCAAGCAGGACGTAGGGTTTTACCTCCATCAAGAGGGTCCGAACCTGGGTAAAACATCGTGTTCCTTGCCTCCTATTACCATCCGCCTTAGATGCACAGTTCGGGACCCCCTACCCGAGATCCGCCGGTTTTGACACCGACATTGGTGCTTTCATTGAGAGTTCCTCTGCTCGTCATCATTAGGCTTGATGGCTCCCTTAATCATCGATAGCGATGCAGTTCAGGGTGAGACTTTTCTCCCCGGACAGATCTTTGTCTTCGGCAGCTTCGCACTGCGGGCCAACTCGCTTGGCCATCTGGAGCAGATCGAGAGTTACGCCCCTGGCCACCAGGTCAGGTTTGGAAGCTTAAACTACATGGTCGATATCCGCGAAGACTTGATCTTCGACGGATTCGAGCCCCTTCCTAATGTGCCACACGGTCACGATGAGCATGATTTAGCTCTGCCATCGGACATTGTTCAGGAGATCGCGCCGGCAACCGCTCCGACCCTCAATTCGGAGCCAGTTGCGCCATCCATGGACGGGTGGATAGACCCCGCCACGGAGGCCGCACTCTCATCGGCGATCGAGCCGAGTATCGACCTTACCCTTCATGGCCACGGACTCTGAACTGCCTGCGCCCATACCTATCGAATCCGACTGGGCGCCAATCATGGAGTTTACCTCCGCGGATATTTTTCAGCACTCGCCCTTCGGCGACATACTGAACTCATTAAGGTCTCTCTCCCTGTCAGGAGAGTCCGGGCTGAACTATTTTCGGCAGGATTGGGATGCGGATGACAAAGAAATTCGCCGCCCACCCATCACCCACTTAGTAGCCACTGTCGACGATTTGACCGACATGCTCGACTTCGACTCCAAAAACATCGACGGTATGGACGACGATGCAGGAGACGAATAGGAACCACTGCCCACAGGGCACTGGACGCCCACTTCATCATATGATGTATACATGGTGGACACACCCAAAGAAAACGACGACGAGGAACGGAACGACGCAGCGAAGGGTTGTTCCCTCGGGAAGCAGTCAAAGCGGCGGTGTAAGCGCCACTCCAAATCCCGCCTCGGCCGAAACATCGGTCATATAGACCCAGCGATAGAGTAGGGTGAACCATCGCCCGACCAGGGCAACACGGAGAATCAAACCGAACAACCCGACCCCGTCGAAGATAACAGTCCGGACGATATCACACCGGATAGGCACCCGGAGCAACAGAATGCCCATCAAAGGCTGGTTGCCACTGCGAGGAGACTGAAAAAGCAGAAGCAAAGGCTCAGGGTTGCACAAGACACACTCAGAATCAGATGGAGTGAAGTACTCAACACTACAGCGAAGTATGGCGGTAATCGCCACACCAAGAGCTACCCGAAGTGAAAGCTGCTACCTGAATTCGATGAGGAGGCCTTAGATCCCCCGCAATCAAAAAACAAAACGGCCATCTAGTCCGATAGACGACCTCGTGGCCAACATAGAACGGCAAACGACGCCGCACATAAGCCGGTACGCTATCCACGTGAGGACTCGCATCAAAAGTACGGCGCAACCAGATCCATCTACGGGCCACGCAAGCGCGCTCCAGCACACAATGCAACACAACAAACATCCAATACCATGGTACATCCAAATAAAGGGGTGCCGCACACCCCCTATGTTTTCATCGATGAGGTGCTAGACCATGAATTTCCAGAGGGATTCAAACCCGTAAACATAGAGGCGTACGATGGAACGACAGACCCTGGGGTCTGGATTGAGGACTACATCCTCCATATCCATATGGCTCGAGGAGACGATCTCCAAGCCATCAAGTACTTACCCCTCAAGCTCAAAGGGCCAGCTCGGCACTGAATTAAAACCCTCCCCGAAAACTCCATTGGAAGCTGGAAAGAGCTTGAACACGCCTTTCGGGCAAATTTTCGAGGGACCTATGTTCGACCACCGGATGCAGACGATTTAAGTCATATAACTCAACAGCCTGGAGAGTCAGCCCGGAAGCTTTGGAACAGGTTCCTCACTAAAAAGAACCAAATAGTCGACTGTCCGGACGCTGAAGCCTTAGCATCTTTCAAGCACAGTGTTTTGAGACAAATGGCTTGCCAGAAACCTCGGCCAAGAAAAGCCGAGAACAATGGCAGCATTAACAAGCCTCATGACCCGCTTTTGCGCGTGTGAGGACAACTGGTTAGCCCGATGCAACACCAGCGACCCAAGTTCATCCGAAGTCAGGGACAGAAACGGGAAATCACGACGCAGCAAAAACAAGCGTCGGAATAAAGAAGACAGCCCAAAGAGCACAGCGGTAAACACCGGATTCAAAAGCTCTCGGCCACGTCAGCAAAAGCTGCCCCCAAAGGCAACAGAGATGAACTGTCCAGCCTAAACAAGATTCTGGACCAAATATGTCAGATCCATAGCACCCCCGATAAACCTGCAAATCATACCCATAGAGAATGTTGGGTCTTCAAGCAGTCCGGCAAGCTTAACACCGAACACAAGGGGCAGGATACACCAAGCGAAGACGAGGACGAGCCTCGTAAGCAAAGCACTGGGGAACAGAAGAAGTTCCCACCAGAAGTCAAAACAGTAAACGTATTACACTTGACAAAGGGGAGAAACAAAGCGGCACTCCTAGAGACACATGCCCCAGGGCCTATCACCGCGGAGTCCTGCCACTGATCGTTCCAACTGGTCACCTTCGACCATCGAGATTACTCGGCAAGTATCCGGTGTGCAGGATGGGCTGCCTTGGTATTAGACCCAATAATTGACGGATACCACTTCACACGAGCCCTGATGGATGGTGGCAACAGTCTAAACCTGATATATCAGGACATAGTCCACAAAATGGGGATAGACCCAACAAAAATTAGCCGCAGCAATACTACCTTTAAAGGAGTAACGCCGGGCCTAGAGGCCCATTGCACGGGCTCCCTGCTACTATAGGTTATATTCGGCTTTCCCGATAACTTCCGTAGCAAACATTTAACGTTCCACATCGCTCCGTTCCAAAGTGGCTATCAAGCACTACTCGGACGCGAAGCTTTCGCTCGCTTTAACGCAATACCGCATTACGCTTCCCTCATGCTTAAGATGCCCGGTCCACGTGGCATCATTACAGTAAATGGAAATATTGAGTGCTCCTTGCGCGCGGAAGACCGTGCGGCTGCCTTGGCAGCCGCACACTAAACGGCCTCACCAACTAAAGCATCTGACAGGTCGTTAAGACCACGGACACGGTTGGACGAGTCCGGTACTGCTATATGTAATTGATACAGGTTTGATGGCTATACCCCTATTACAATACAAGGGGGTCAACGCGTGCGCACAAGTGACAATCAGGCTCAACTTTACTCATATTGTTTATTTAGTATAACTTACCTTTTGCACGACAACTTTTCAATTAAGTTCCTCTCTTTTTCAGATGACCATCGTGCTACACCCGTCCAGAATACAGCATAACAGAGACACAGGCGCAGACGTGCAGCAGGGACCCGTTTGAAGGATTCTTTTTAGATTAAGACCCTGCGTAAACCTTTTTTACTATCTCTTGTTGATACACATCCCTCAGATTCTCAGTACAATTGAGAAGGATGCTGACGTATTGGCATGTGGCCACGTCAGAATATTGCACGTACCTGGACACTAGGGGCTTATTACAAAGGGCACTGTTTAGGCCCGGTTTACACCATAAAGACTGAATACCTTAGGGAGCATTCGGCGTCACGAGTTTGGCCTTATATGCATCAGCTCCGAATCATATCTTTGGTCAAATGTTGGGTTTGCCTGGCTCCTATGTTTTTCTGCCTTACGTTCCGCTCTATCGGCTAAGGCGGCACCAGGAGAACTACTACGATTGTGCCCTGGTTCATCCGGACGAGCACCTCAGTAGAGAAAGCCGAAAACTAGCTGTCATGATATAGCGTGAGACTGGTCAACCACTCGATGACCTATCGGAATCTTCGGGATTCCTCCGCCTTAACGAAGGGCTGTTTCCCGGCTAGGCATGTACGCACCCTGAATTTGGATGAGTGCAGAGCCACCAGGGGCTATATAGTAGCCCCACTGTCAAACTCCTCTGGCTAAGTGAAAATGTTAAAGCATTATAGTCCGGTTGCCTAGTTCGCTACGATATCACCTCCTTAATGGACCAAGACGTTGGGTCAAGTGTGAACATGCGTCTTCTGCGAACACCCCCGCATTATATGCATGGGGGCTGAAGCCGACGACTGCAATCTTTCAGGTTATATACATATATACATAAACGGCCGCACAGGAGGCATCATAATACTTTCGGGCAAAAGTATAAATACAGCCTTGATAAACTTAATAAAACATAGTTTTTACAATGGGAACACATGTCACTCAAACATAATATTCTTCAAGCACTGGGCCTCTATCGAACAAGCGCCTTCAAGAACTTCTTCAAAATAGTGCTCGGCAGCCACTCGGCCTATGGCCGAACCCTGCGCCACAACATTGTTGGCATCCATCTCCGCCCAGTATGTTTTGACACGGGCAAGGGCCATCTGCGAGCCTTCTATGCACGCCGACCTCTTCATCGCATTAATGCGCGGCACCGCACCAAGGAACTGCTGCACCAAACTAAAATAGATGTTCGGCTTTGGCCTTTCCGGCCACAGATGATCCACAACAGACCTCATGGCGAGTCCGGACAATCTATTCAGCTCGGCCCATTCGGGAAGCCAATCAGTCAATGGAAGTGGACGCTCTGGAACGTCAATTTGTGACCAGAATAGCTTGTCCAATTCACGATCTGTTTGATCTCGGAAGTATTCGGCCGCATCGACAGCACTCGCCACCAAGTCCAGATATGCATCCACCGAACTCCACAGCCGGTCTAGAGGGGCATACCGAGGATCTCCAAACTTCCTCCGCAGCATAAAGGGTTTCCCAGCTGCGATATCCCTGGCTTGACGCAGCTCCTCCTTTTTCGCTCTCATCGCAGAGCGGGTATCTTTGGTCGCCATCGTGGCCTTTTCCAGGTCCGTTGCCTTCGCCCGGTTTTCTTCTTCAAGAAGATGGCAACGGTCGGCAGTATCTTTTAACTTTACAGCCATCCTGGCCATTTTCTCTTTGCTCTCGCAATGTGCGGCCTGTTCGGCCCTTAACTCTTCGGCCGCTTGCAAAGCAGCCGCATTGCTACTCGTTGCTTGCTCCTTGGCTCAGGCAAGCTCCGCCCGAAGGGTCTCAACGGTGGCCGCTCCATCTGTAGTCACAACATATTAAAGATACTGGCATCATGCTGCTCTTATCATGTGACAATCACCAGAAAGGCCACTCACCCTGTGCCTCGTCAAGCCGCTCATTGACAAGCACGATGTCCGCATCTGCCGCATCCAGCTGCCGCTATAGTTCGGCATACCCATCAGTTCGGCTAGCCACCGGAGCCTCCACCACCTGCACATAAAGGCAGTGTGGTTATTGCCTGGGACTATGATCCTCTGTTTGCCGCCATTTTCGACGACAACCAAAGTCTCAGGGGCTACTATCTACACAGGGCACATCTAAAAATGTGCGGTACTTCCAAAAATATACATCATTTCACGTACCTCAAAACCCGTTAGTAGACTCATAAAGGCTTCATGCAGCCCACTTTCGGCGGACGAAATCCTTTCAATCACCGTACCCATCAATGTGCGGTGCTCTTATGAGATAACCGCCTTCTCCAGCAGATCCCTCCGTACATCCGACCGCGCACCAGACGGTGCCGGACTCTTTTGATTGCTCTCTTCGAGAGCCGGATACTGAGGACTTCGGGTGGTCATAGGATTACCTTCTGGCCTTGCCGGATCAGGAGAAACCCTCCGCGACGACACCTCAGGGTCACCCGCTTCGTAAGGCGGTGTGGCAGGGGGAGTCGTTTCGCTCTCCATCATCTCCGGAAGAAGATCCCCCGAAGACGAGCTCAGCTGAGAAGGGCTGAGATCCCAACTGCAAGATAAATACTTCGGTTATTTTTCTCAGAAGTAAGGTAGGATATCTTCACTATTAAATACCTTTTGATTACTTACAACTTGTTAGAGGGCTGATCCCCGCGCGGACATTGTGCGGCAAGAACACCCTCCGAGGCAGGACCCTCTGGCGGAGATTTCTTCTCCCGTTTGGAAACCTTGATTTCCGGATCTTCGGAGGTAGTCCTGTTCCTTCCACGAGGAGAGAGAATGTCAGATTCTTCCCCTCGGTTATCCTCCCTCATGGAGGCGCTCATTCCCTCGGTTGGAATAGGTAGCGACGGAGGCCCGCTTTCGCCCTCTTTATTCCCCCCTTCATCTTCCTTTGAGGGCACCGGACAAGGTGCTGGCTCGAGCATCTTTTCCAGCACCGGATTGTCCAAGCCTTCAGGAAGGGGGGCCGAACACCGGATCATCTTCGCCTTTGTTATCCAGTCCTGGTCAAAGAGCGATTCTTCAGGATGATGTCATGATAAATAAAAGGACGGTGTGTTCGGCCATGGGATTACTTACTTGGGCAGCGGTGCGGTTGCTGCTCAGGCCCACGTCCTCGGTAGTGTCCGGACACTCTATTTGGGGTCCGAGGAACGATTTGTACATCTACTCGTGCGTCATGCCAAGGAAATTCTGAATAGTGTGCGGTCCTTCTGGGTTGAATTCCCACATATGGCGGGGCCGGCGTTTGCAAGGCTGGACTCGACGAACCAGCATGACTTGCATTACCATAACCAGACTGAAATCTCCCTCGAAGAGATCTCGGATACGGCTCTGCAGTATTGGCACATCCTCGGCTGGACCCCAGGTCAGTCCCCCGTTGATCCATGACATCAGTTGTGGTGGAGGGCCCGAGCGAAAGGTGGGGGCAGCTACCCACTTGGCACTTCGGAGAGCTGTGACGTAAAACCACTCCCGTTGCCACAATCCGGACACCTTTGGAAAGGAACCCTTTGGCCATGGAGCATCAGCAATTTTGCTTATTAAAGCACCTCCGCATGCTGCTACTGTCCCTTGACCATCTTCGGCTTCACATCGAAGGTCTTAAGCCACAAGACGAAGTGAGGGGTAATGCGGAGGAAGGCCTCACAACGACGCTCCATCCACGGACGCGCAGGCCGCGCTGCTCATGGCACGTGAGCTCTTGCGCTACCGCCCGGTCGATGACCTCTACGAGGACTGGTTGGACCGAATGGGAGGGACCTCGCGTACCCTCCCATACTTCAAGGTGATGAAAAAGAAGGGACCATTCGAGTGGACTCCGGAGGCCGACGCGGCGTTCGAAGACCTCAAGTAGTACCTCACCAGCCCACATGTGATGGTGGCACCATGCCCCCTCAAGCCACTGGTGCTCTACCTGGCTGCCACCCCACACTCGGCCAGCGTAGCGCTGGTCGCAGTCCGGGAGGAACACCCGACCAAGGACTCTAAAAGCAACACCCCGCAGCTGGCTGGAATGCACCGGTTCCAGGATGGCGCTCCCGAGGCCTCGGCCACCCCAGGAGAAGACCAACCCCTCAGGACGGAACTCCTGAGGCCCCGGTTGCCTCGACCGGCCACCAGCCTCCTGAGGCCTTCGGGCCTCAGGAGGCGCAAGGTGCCACCCACACTCCCGCCCTCGTTGAGCACCCGGCATACTTCTTCAGCACGGTGCTGCACGATGCACGAGCGCGTTACCCCATGCCGCAAAAGCTCCAGCTCGCACTCTTCGTCGCCTCGCACAAGTTGCACCACTACTTTCAAGGCCACACCATCAAGGTCATCTCAGCTTACCCGCTGGAGAGGGTGCTTAGGAGTCCCAATGCGGCAGGAAGGGTGGTAGAATGGAACACCAAAATGCAGGAATTCCAGTTGGAATTGAGCACCCCGAGGGTAATCAAGGGCGCCGCACTCGTCCACTTCGTGGCGGAGTGGACCGACGCCCCCAGCCCCAAAGCAGGGGAGGACCGATCCCTCTCACCAAGAAGCGAGGCACTAGATGGATGGGTCATGTAGTTCGAGGGCGCCTTCGCGCGTCAGGGTGCGGGGGCTGGCGCCATGCTCATCTCGCCCACCTAGGACAAGCTTTACTACGCCGTGCAGCTCTGCTTTCAGCAGGGCGAGAAGGTCTCCAACAACATCGCGGAGTACGAAGGCTTGATCGCCGGTCTCAAGGTTGCGGCAGCCTTGGGAGTGAAGCGCCTCATCATGAAGGGGGACTCCTAGCTCCTTGTCAACTTCTCCAACAAAGTATATGAGCCGAAGGATGAGCATATGGTGGCATACCTTGTGGAGGTACGAAAAATTGAGAAACAATTCTTGGGCCTGGAACTGCAGCATGTGCCGCGCGGCATGAACAAGGAACCTGACAGCATCACGAAGAGGGCGTCCCGGCGCTTGCCCTAGGAGCCTGGCGTCTTTGAGGAGTAGCTCTTCAAACCATCAGCAGCACCTCCTGCTGCAGAACCAAAACAACCTCAGGAGGAGCTCCCACCAGCACCCCTCTTGGGAGCCCCCGCTTGCGGCCCAACCTTGGGAGCGCGCCTACTCCTTGCGCTCAAGCCTCAGGAGGGGTGCTAGACTGAAGAATTAAAAGCATACTTGCTTCAGGGGACCCTGCCGGAGAAGGAGGAGGACGTGGAGCGTGTGGCTCGACAGGCCACTGCCTACTGCATCCGGGACGGTGAGCTATATAGGAAATGGCCAAATGATGTTCCTTTATGATGCATCTCTAGGGAGAAGGGACATGAGCTGTTGGCCGACATACACAGTGGGGACTGCGGGCATCACTCGTCATCATGCACCTTCATGGGCAAGGCATTCCGCAGCGGGTTCTACTGGCCCACGACGCTCAATGATGCCACCGAGCTGGTGAGATCTTGTGAAGTGTGCCAATTCCATGCGAAGCAGATCCACCAGCCATCTCAAGGCCTCCAGACCATCCCACTCTCGTGGCTGTTCGCGGTCTGGGGGCTGGACATCTTGGGGCCATTCCCTAGGGCGCCCGGGGGCTACCACTACCTCTATGTCGCCATCGACAAATACACCAAATGGGCGGAGGTGGAGGCTGTCCGCACTATCCCGACTGGCTCGGCAGTCAAGTTCGTCAAGGGCCTCGTGAGCCGGTTCGGGGTTCTGAATCGCGTCATCACTGACAAGGGCTAGTAGTTCACTAGTAACCTTTTTACAACATATTGCTCTAACCTTGGAACGCAGATATGCTACGCCTCAGTGGCACACCCCAGGAGCAACGGCCAGGCCGAACGCGCCAACACGGAAGTCCTGAGAGGCCTCAAGGCCAGAACCTTCAAGAAAAAGCTTGACTACTGCGGCAGGGGCTGGTTGGATGAGCTCCAGTCAGTGCGATGGTCCATCCGCACCACCGCGACCGATCCAATAGGCGAGACTCCATTCTTCCTCGTCTATGGAGCAGAAGTGGTTCTCCCTCACGAGGTCAGGCATCGCTCCGTGCGGGTCTTGGCATTTGACGAGGCACGCCAGGACGCCTCGCGGGGGATGGACCTCGTGCAAGGGCAGGAACGTCACTGTCAAGCCGCGCTCCAAGCAGCAATGTACCAGCAGACGCTGCGGCAGTACCACTACCGTAGCGTCCACTCCAGGACGCTCGAGGTGGGTGATCTTGTCCTAAGGCGGGTGCTCTCCAGGGAGGAGCTGCATAAGCTTTCACCCATGTGGGAGGGCCCGTTCAGGATCGCCCGTGTCTCCAGGCCTGGTGCCACAAGCATGGAGACGCTGGACGGGATCCCCATCCAGAACGCCTGGAACATCTAGCACCTCCGGATGTTCTACCCATGAAGCAAAGCCCGTGCCGATGAAGGTCTCCGCTCGTGACACTCTCACGTAATAATGAGTGGGGCCATACCTGCCCCGGAGTCTCCGGAGTGCCGCCCTCGGGCCTCGGGGGCTCCCTCCCACATCCTAGTGGCAGCACTTAGCTCCGCTCTGGTGAGAACACTAGACTAGGTGCCGGACGCGGCTGTTCATTTGCTTGCTTTCTGTAGCTAGTTTGCAACTTCTTAATGGAATTTGGAGTTCTCATGTTTTTTCGCATGTGTTCTTAGCAAGTTTGATTCTCCCCTTTTTACTTCTCTCGCCTTTCAGTCTTGGCTCAGGGGAGCGGCAATTTCCCATCGCTCCTCCTCGCGCGCGGGGGCTGGGCATGTGTGTGTGCGCGCTGGGTTCGCCCGCACCGCAAACATACTTCACCAAAGCCTTGTCACCCCACAACCTCGGCTTCCAGAGCTTCGGCTGCCTTGATCCTTGCGAGGCGCTCTCGAATGAGCTTGTGGGTGTGAGCACACTCTAAGTCCGTGCACCTCGGGCAGCGGGACGCGATGCACTAAGCCAAAGCTAACTCACGCCTGAGGGCTCCTGGGGGCTCGCGGAAGGAAGAACAAGGCACCCCGCCAAGTTTTCTAACATCTCTGTAGCTATACAACGTGTCCAGAGGCCGATGGCTCCCGAGTCGTCGGGAAGCGAGCTTCGCCAGATGCCAAAAGTGCGCGCCCTCGCCAGACGGAAAACTATACTACCACGAGCATGCCAAGCTAAGTTACCCGAACCATGTCTATTCGGAGAATAGATAACATGGCATAACATCAAGATAACAAGCATAGCATAGTGGCATAAACGCCGCAATTCATTACACACCCCAGCAGGGCCATCTACTTTTTTCAAAATGTAGGGAAAAGGAAAGGTTAAACAAAAGTGGCCCGCGCGGCCGCAGTAGCTCCTGAGCCAGGACCGTCAGCCGCGTGCTCATCCAGAGCCTTCCCCAATCCTAGCCCGGCAACAGGGCGGGTGAACATAGCCGCCGCTGCTGGTGCTCTCGTCGAAGGAGGAGCCTTAGCCACTGGGAGAGGCACGACCGTCACCAAGGGCAAGCTCGCCCTCGTCGTCACGGCCGTCCCCAAGGACAAGCTCCTCATCGCTGCTTCCATCCTCGAGGCAGCACCCGGCGTGGAGGGAGAAACCTCTTGTAAAGGGTTGCGAAGCCAACGTACCACGAGTGGAGGGAGAAACCTCCCGCTCAGGCCTCGTGCACGGGTGAATGCTTGCCAACCGCTAGTCAAGGTTACGCTACCTCCGACGGTGATCTCGATCCCAACCCACGAATCCTTGCTACAGCAACCGTCAGCCTGCAGCGAGAAGCCGTCGAGCCCCGTGGCCGGCGGCTCACCCGCAAAGAAGCGAGGGAGCAGGAGCTAGGTGCCGGCTGGCCTCTCTGACCATACGACAAACTCCGGGAGCACCTCTGCCGAGTGGAAGTGCGGCCGAGGAGGCAGGTTCCACCACAGGAAGAAGCGTCACCACGGCCGCCCAAGGTGACGTCGGCCCCCGAAGGAGTGTGGCCGCACCTTCAAGGAGCCACCGCAGGGGTCGCCGCATGCTTGCGGGGGCGGCCTAGCCCTCTCTTGGGCGGCGGTGAGCCGGGTCCCTCCTTGGGGGCCTTCCCGTTCTCGGCGGCGGAAAACTTCCTCGTCGGCGCCATGGGAGCTACAACAAGACGGCAAGGCAGAGAGGATGAAGAATAAGTAGGCGGCATGAAGACGGAGATGAACACGAGGGGCTCCGCCCTTCTCCTCATTTATAGCTGGAGGGAGGCCAACCGCCGGCCTCTACGATCGCACGCAATGGTGGTTTCTCTGCATGCAACACGGTCTCGTCAAGTCGAACGGTTGCCGAGGCAGCATGGGGAAGCGGAGGCGCCCACGTCCCATCAATCACCACACGTTGACCAAGGCCGCATGCGGTTAGGGCCCGCGGCGCTCCGCACTTGCCCTTTGGCTTCGCCTCAAAGCCAAGTTCGAGCGCGCTTTGGGCCCGAGGGCTACTGTTGGTGTTCTGGGAACGGGGGTACCTAGACTTGCCTTCCTACGGCCTATAGCGTGGCTCCATCAATGGCCTGGTACGACCCAGCTTCAACATCGACAACACAAGACCCCCGCAAGGGGCCAAGTCTCGAAAGGCGGACGACACCAAGACCTCCATGCGGGGCGGCCTCCCCAGACTGGTTTTCGAGGAGCGGAGATATCTACGCAAGGTACACCTCGCGAGGTTCAGATGATGTGATCCATGATGACCAAGGCTAGGCGGGCGCCAGCGGGCGTAGTGTACCAGTTTCCTCTTTGGTGCTAAGGAGGCAAGCGCAGGCGTGGAGTCCCGAGAAATCAAGTAAAGGTTTCCATTCCGGTGCAACCAGACCAAGACCGCTAGGATGGCTGAATGAAGGTCATCGCCGAGCCCACCATGGCGTCATGACCAGAGGATTTTTGCAGGCAAAGACTACTTTTGTCAGGATAGCATGTACTAGTTATCTTCCTTCAAATTTGGCCGTTATGGGATCCCTTCCCGCCTTCATTTGGGAAGAGGACCAAGGCCACTATAAATAGAACCTAGCCACCACCATAGAGGGGGACAGATCATTCGGATCATCCACACACACCCCAGCTCATCGAGCTCAAGGACACCTCTCCTCCTGATGCTGTTCTCCACTGTACTAGTTCATTCTCAGCCCCTCGAGGCCAATCCACCACAAAGCAGGAGTAGGGTTTTGCATTGCAAGGTGGCCCGAACCTGGGTAAATTGATGTGTCTCTTGTTCATTTGGTTCATCAAGCTAATTCATGAGAATAGCGAGCAGACAGACTGGGGAGAGTTCTTCGCACGCACCCCAGAGTTCGAACCTCTCAAGGGTTTGCGGAACCCGAAATCCGACACAACGGATGCACTAGAGCTATAAGTTTTTGAAAGATCAAAAAGAAACTAAGTGGGTGTGCGTCCAACTCACTTTCTCATGAAGACCTAGGGCAATTTGTGGAAGCCCATCATTATAATATACAATCCAAGTTCTATAATGAAAGATTCCCACTAGTATATGAAAGTGACAACATAGGAGACTCTCTATCATGAAGATCATGGTGCTACTTTGAAGCACAAGTGTGGTAAAAGGATAGTAGCATTGCCCCTTCTCTCTTTTCTCTCATTTTTATTGGGCCTTCTCTCATTTTTTTTGGCCTCTTTTTTTCGTCCAGAGTCTCATCCCGACTTGTGGGGGAATCATAGTCTCCATAATCCTTTCCTCGCATGGGACAATGCTCTAATAATGAAGATCATCACACTTTTATTTACTTACAACTCAATATTTAGAACAAAATATGTATCTATATGAGTGCCTCCAGCGGTGTACCGGGATGTGCGATGAATCAAGAGCGACAAGTATAAAAAATGATGAAAGGTGGCTTTGCCACAAATACGATGTCAACTACATGATCAAGCAAAGCAATATGACAATGATGGAACGTGTCATAATAAACGGAATGGTGGAAAGTTGCATGGTAATATATCTCGGAATGGCTATGGATATGCCATAATATGTAGGTATGGTGGCTGTTTTGAGGAAGGTATATGGTGGGTGTATGGTACAGGAGAAAGTTGTGTGGCATTAGAGAGGCTAGCAATTGTGGAAGGGTGAGAGTGTGTATAATAGATGGAGTCAACATTAGTCATAAAGAACTCACATACTTATTGCAAAAATTTCTTAGTTATTGAAACAAAGTAATAGACGTGTGCTCCTAGGGGAATAGATTGGTAGGAAAAGACCATCGCTCGTCCCGGACCGCCACTCATAAGGAAGACAATCAAAAAATAAATGATGCTCCGACTTCATCACATCGGTTCACCATACGTGCATGCTACGGGAATAACAAACTTTAACACAAGTATTTCTACCAATCCACAACTACCCACTAGAATGACTCTAATATTACCATCTTTATATCTCAAAACAATCACAAGGAATCAAAAATCTCTAAAATATTCAATGCACTTTATATGAAAGTTTTTATTATATCCCTCTTGGATGGCCATCATATTAGGACTAAATTCATAAACAAAGCAAATTACCATGCTGTTTAGAGAGACTCTAAAAATAATATAAGTGAATCAAGAGAGATGAACAATTTCTATAAATAAAGCCACCGCCGTGCTCTAAAAAGATATAAGTGAAGCACTAGAGGAAAATTGCCTAGCTCAAAAGATATAAGTGAAGCACATAAAGTATTCTAATAAATCACGATTCACGCGTGTCCCTCTCAAAAGGTGTGTACAGCAAGGATGATTGTTGCAAATTAAAAAGCAAACACTCATATCATACAAGATGCTCCAAGCAAAACACATATCATGTGGTGAATGAAAATATAGCCTCAAGTAAAGTTACCGATAGATGAAGACGAAAGAGGGGATGCCTTCCGAGGCATCCCCAAGCTTAGGCTCTTGTTTGTCCTTGAATATTACCTTGGGGTGGCTTGGGAATCCCCAAGCTTAGGCTCTTGCCACTCCTTATTCCATAGTCCATCAAATCCTTACCCAAAACTTGAAAACTTCACAACACAAAACTCAACAGAAAATCTCATAAGCTCCGTTAGTATAAGAAAATAAATCACCACTTTTAGTACTGTTGTGAACTCATTCTTTATTTATATTGGTGGAATATCTACTGTATTCTAACTTTTCCATAGTTCATACCCACTGATACTACCCATAGATTCATCAAAATACGTAAACAACACATAGAAAACAGAATTTGTCAAAAACAGAATAGTCTGTAGTAATCTGTAACTCTCGAATACTTCTGTAACTCCAAAAATTCTGAAACATTAGGACAACCTAAGCAATTTATTTATTAATCTTCTGCAAAAAGAATCTGTATTTTATCACGCTTCTGTTAAAAATGAGAATTGTTTTCCTGAGCGCAAAAGTTTCTGTTTTTCAGCAAGATCAAATCAACTGTCATCGTAAGCCATCCTAAAGGTCTTACTTGGCACAAACACTAATTAAAACACAACACCACATCTAAGCAGAGGCTAGATGAATTACTTATTGCAAAACAGGAACTAAAAGCAAGAACAACAATAAAATTGGGATGCCTCCCTATAAGCGCTATTGTTTAACACCCTTAGCTAGGCATAAAAGCACGAATAGATCTAGGTATACTCGTAGTAATGTTAAGGCAAATCTCGAAAACTCATCTCATACTTCCTTCGTTTAGCAGCAAGTTTTCTTTGTGTTAAGCAAAAGTAATCAAAAGGGCTAGATTTAATGGGATAAGAATCCCCAAGATCAAGCTCACGAGGAATTGGTTCCTCATTCGACCCCTCATATTGTATGACCAACTCATCATTATAAGCGTTCTTTTGGAAAAAAAGTCATGAGCTTGTGTCCAACAGAGAAGCCCAATCCGTTATTTTTAGAGCAAAATTATCATTAAGTTCAGAGATCTTATCAACTAAAACATCGGTAGGGACCCTCTTTCTTAAATTTTCATTGTAAGCAACATGATCTAGAGATCGTAAACGCATTATGTCCTCTTCACTACTAGGAAAAGGGCTATTGATCAAATTGACACTAATGGCGCACCAGACATGTGGTGCGCCACTACTATATACTAATGGCGCACCATGTGGTGGTGCGCCATTAGTGTCCAAATACTAATGGCGCACCACATCCACGGTGCGCCATTAGTAACAAGATTTTTTTATTTTTTTTCAAAACTACTAATGGCGCACCAGGGGATAGTGCGCCATTACTAGTTAAACTAGTAATGGCGCACCACATCCATGGTGCGCCATTAGTAAATTATTTTCAATTTTTTTTCAATTTTTTTATTTTTTGCGCCATTACTAGTTAAACTAGTAATGGCGCACCACATCCACGGTGCGCCACTAGTATTTTTTTCCAATTTTTTTATATTTTTTGAAAACTATAATGGCGCACCGTGGGAGTGGTGTGCCATTACTAGTTCAACTAGTAATGGCGCACCACTCCCACGGTGCGCCATTACTAACTTGTCCCAAAAATTCCCTCGCATGCACACCCCCCCCCCCCCCCCAGTTAAAAAAATAAAAGAAAATGATGGAAAGGTCAAAAAATCAAAGTAAATAAGTTTCAGTGAAGTCTATTATAATATGAATTTTGACTTTATTTGCAAAATCTTTGATTTTCAATCTACGACGATTATTATATGATCATCTACTCGAAAAGTTACATCCGAATTTAACGGGGGAACCCCATTAAACATTTTCAAAATCCTCGAAAACCTAACAGAAAAAAGTTACGGGGCTTTTAAGATCTGGAGGCAAAAAAAATTCAAAAAAATTTCAAACTTACTAGTGGCGCACCGTATGCTAGGTGCGCCACTAGTAACAGAAAAAAAATTAGTTTCGATTTTTTTTCGCGATTTTTTTTTCAAAATATGATACGTAATATGAACGGAAGTTTGAAATATTTTTCAAAATTTCATCACACTCATGAATATGAACAAAGTCCTAAACATCAACAAGGCTTTAATAGGATTGATATGCTAGATATATGAACAAGTGTGTGAAGTGAGTGGTGCTGGGGTTGGATAGAACTTTGAAGTTAAGCATGCTTGGGCTGGTGTAGTGTGAGGATGGGTGACCTTTCGGGAAGTTTGACCATGGAGTGCGATTTGACCTGAGATGAAGCATATTGACCCGAGATTAAGCCATAGTTACCCGAGATTAAGGAAAAAATAAAAAAATGAATTTTTTTTAAAAAAATAAAAAAAATTGAAAAAAATATTACTAATGGCGCACTTCTATGTGGTGCACCATTACTAAGTCAGATAGTAATGGCGCACCTCTAGGCATACTAATGGCGCACTACAGGTGCGCCATTAGTATCTAGTATACTAATGGCGCACCAGTGGTGCGCCATTAGTAAATATTGACCCGAGATTAAGCCATAGTTACCCGAGATTAAGGAAAAAAATAAAAAAAATTGATTTTTTTTAAAAAAAATAAAAAAAATTGAAAAAAATATTACTAATGGTGCACTTCTATGTGGTGCACATTACTAAGTCAGATAGTAATGGCGCACCTCTAGGCATATTAATGGCGCACTACAGGTGCGCCATTAGTATCTAGTATACTAATGGCGCACCAGTGGTGCGCCATTAGTATCTAGTATACTAATGGCGCACCAGTGGTGCGCCATTAGTAAAAAATACCAGTGGCGTGGTACTAGTGGCGCACCAGTAGTGCGCCATTAGTAGGCAAAACTGGTGCGCCACTAGTAGGCCTTTTCCTAGTAGTGCTTGGTTAAAGAGAATTCCCTCTATGGGAGGAAGACCAGCATCTACTTTATAATGGGCGAAAATTTCACTAGCTTCTTTCATAATAATCTAAACTCATGGGCTAGAAATATAATGGAGGCACGCTTAACAGAAGAATGCTCAATATTAGAAAACTCTAGAAAAATCCTTTGGACGGATGGATGCATATGAACAAATTGTCTTTCAAGTTCAACCACAAGCAAAGATATAGAATCCGCAAGACTACAAGTTTTATGGAGAATAGATCCACCTAAAGTGGGAAGCGCACCGGCACAAGTAAAGAAATCTTGAATAAAACCATTTCCAAAAATATTGCCGCTACCTGTGTAAAGTTTTTTAGTGTGTAAAATAGTAGATTCTTCATGAGGATTGGTATTAGCAAAAGCATAAATTTTTCCCCATCGTTACTACTATCTTTTTTAGCGATAACCTCACCAATTTCAGACATTATGGCAACAACCCAATCTAGCAAACGAGCAAACCGAAAGAGAATGAAGAAGAAGAATGGAAGAGGGGCGAAGAAAAGGCAAATCTTTTCGAAAATCATTTTCGAAGTGGGGGAGAGGAAAATGAGAGGCGAATGGCGAATAATGTAATGCAAGTGATGAGAGTTTATGATGGCTACTTGGTATGTCTTGACTTGGCGTAGATCTCCCCGAGAACGGCGCCAAAAATTCTTCCCGCTACTTCTTGAGCTTGCGTTGGTTTTTCCCTTGAAGAGGAAATGGTGATGCAGCAATGTAGACATAAGTATTTCCCTTAGTTTGAGAACCAATGTGTCAATCCAGTAGGAGACAACGCACAAATCACCTAATACCTGCACAAACAATCAAACAACTTGCACCCAACACGATAAAGGGGTTGTCAATCCCTTCATGGTTACTTGCAGAAGTGAGATCTGATGGAGATAAATAAACGGTAAGGTAAATATTTTTGGTTTATAGATCGGAGAGTAAAAGATTGCAAAAATAGTAGATCGGAAACTAATATTGTAGATCGGAAACTTGTATGATGGAAAATAGAACTGGGGGCCATAGGTTTCACTAGAGGCTTCACTCATGATAGCAAAAAATACGGTGGGTGAACAAATTACTGCCGAGCAATTGATAGAAATGTGCAAAGTTATGACGATATCTAAGGCAATGATCATGAATATAGGCATCACATCTGTGTCAAGTAGACCCAAACAATTCTGCATCTACTGCTATTACTCCACACATCGACGGCTTCCAGCATGCATCTAGAGTATTAAGTTCGTAAAGAACATAGTAATGCATTAAGAAAGATGACATGATGTAGAGGAATTAACTCAAACAATATGAGGAAACCCCCATCTTTTTATCCTCGATGGCAACAATACAATACATGTCGGTTCCCCGTCTGTCACTAGGATCGAGTAGTGCAAGATTGAACCCAAAGCTAAGCACTTCTCACATTGCAAGAAAAACCAATCTAGTTGGCCAAACCAAATCGATAGTTCGAAGAGACTTGCATAGATATCAAATCAAGCATATAAGAATTCAGAGGAGATGCAAAGAATATTCATAGATAAGCTGATCATAAATCCACAATTCATCAGATCTCGGCAAACAGACCGCAAAAAAGTATTACATTGAATAGATCTCCATGAACATCAGGGAGAACTTTGTATTGAGAATCAAAGAGAGAGAGAGAAAAGGCCATCTAGCTACTAGCTATGGACCCGCAGGTCTATGTAAACTACTCACGCTTCAACAGAGAAGCAATGGTGTTGATGTAGAAGCCCTCCATGATCGAATCCCCCTCCGATAGAACGCCGGAAAAGACCCCTAGATGGAATCTCATGGTTACAGAACGTTGCAGCGGTGGAAAAGTGTTTTGGTGGATGCCTCTGGAGGTTTGGGGATATATGTGAATATATAGGACGAAGAATTAGGTCACGAGGTGTTGGAGTAGGCCACAAGGCAGGGGGCAACCCCCTAGGGCTCGCCCCTGTGGCTTGTCGTCTACTCCAAGCTCTTCTAACTTGGACCCCAAGTCCAACAAGTGTCTTTTGGTCCAAGAAAAATCATCGCGAAGGTTTCATTCCGTTTGGACACCGTTTGGTATTCATTTTCTGCCAAACACAAAAGCAAGGTAAAAACAGAAACTAACACTAGGCTCGAGGTCAATAGGTTAGTCCCAAAAATAATATAAAATAGCATATTAATGGATATAAAACATCCAAAACAGATAATATAATAGCATGGAACAATAAAATATTATAGATACGTTGGAGACGTATCAGTGTCTAGATTGGATCTGTGGTTTATGGAACTTGCGGCAGCTAGAATTGTGTTTCGTCACCTCCCTAGGATTGTTGGAATATTGGTGTATTTATAGAGCAAAGAGGCGGTGCGGGAGGCCACCGAGGTGGGCACAACCCACCAAGGCATGCCTGGGCCCCAGGCGTGCCCAGGTGGGTTGTGCCCCCCTCGGGGCACCACTCTAGTACTTCTTTGGCCCGTCCTGTGTTTTTTGGCCCAGAAAAATTCTCCAAAAAGTTCTGCTGCATTTGGACTCCGTTTGGTATTGATTTTCTACGAAGTAAAAAACAAGCAAAAAATAGTAACTACCACTGGGCACTATGTCAATAGGTTAGTCCCAAAAAATGATATAAAGTTGCTATAAAATAATTGTAAAACATCCAAGAATGATAATATAACAACATGGAACAATCACCAATTATAGATACTTTGGAGACGTATCAGTCACCGACGGCTCCACTGTCCGCTTTTGGTAGGTGCGCCTTCCCTTCACCTTCAGCACCCGCAAGAACTACCGTACGAAGCTCATCGTGTTTGATCTGGCTCAAATCGGCCTGCCCAATAATGCCATCTTAGGCTACCTGACTCTCTCTAAGTTCATGGTCATGACCCACCACGCCTACGACCTCGTCAAGATGCCTGGCTGCAGCGGCACTCCTCACTGTCCGCTGCGATGAGAAGGACTCAATGCACACCCTCGAGCATGCCTACAATGCTGCCTCGACCACGTACCCGGCCAATAAGGACGTGCCTGGGCCTGCCCAGGAGGCACCAGTGAAGAAGAAGCCCCTACTCTCTCAGGAGCAAGCCAAGTCCAAGAAGGCGTAGCCGGATGGGGGCGAACCAGGCCCCTCCCTCGCCGTCAGCGGTGGTCCTTCGCCAAAATAGGAAGGCACACTCATCACCTTCCTTCAGGAAAGCCTTGATGTGTCGACTTGGACATCATCAAGCATGCCCAGTCTACTGAGGGAGGTGGTCAAGCATCACTTAGCCGCGTGCCAAGGCATGCGGCCTGTCAAGAACAAGGAAAGGCATCATGTGCCCGAGAAGCAGGAAGTCATCACCCAGGAGGTCAACAAGCTCATGGAGGCTGGAATCACCCATGAAACTACCTACCCCAAGTGGATCGTCAACCGCACCCACGTCACCAAGCCGCGCATGTGCATCGACTTCATTGCCCTCAACTAGGCTCGCCCCGCGAGCCCCTTCCCTCCCCCATGGATCAACCAGACCACAGGCTCGTCCGGGCCCATGCGCATGCCTTTCGGCCTGGAGGGTTCCGCGGCCACCTTTGCAAGGCTGATGCGCATGTGCCTGGAGTCCCACATCGCAGTGGTTCACATGCACTCCCTGGCCCGCCGTCGCCCCACTCGTGATGGAGGTGGGTGTTCTGGTGCAAAACATATGGAACACCCACCATCACTGTAAGTTCTGTCCATGCCTCCATGGATACGAGCGAGATGGAGTTGTAAATGCTCCGAAGCTCTCTCTACCAGTGGTGCCATCGGCACGCGGGAGCTCCTTCCCATTCTCGTGGAAGCCCCATGCTTAGCGCTGGTGGATGCACCATGCTTAGGGATGGCATCCTACTTACCTGAGAGGTCATCGACTATCACATCATTAAGCTGACCCATGTAGAACATAACAGCATGTGTCTTTCTAATATGTAATGAACCCGCTTCATGCATCAATAAAGCTTATTTCCTCCAGAACCCTGTGTGCTTGCACCTTTGTGTGCCTCAGTAGGGTCGTGCGATCGTAATCTCCCCCTGGGCACGGTGTCTGTGCTAGGGTCTGTCCCAACAGCACTACAAAAATCCAAGTGACCGTACTCTGCCTCACGGGCCTGCTCCCATGTACGTCACCTCACCAGTTCCTTCGTGATTCTCTCTCTTTGCGTAACACCCATAGGTGACCTAGCGAGCGCGCCCTGCTGCACTACTTGCGAAAACTTGGCAATTTCCCCGGTGTAGGATATCAAAGGCCTGAGGAGCCCCCTACGGGAGGCCTCGTGAGTGGCGCCAGAGGGCAGAAGGCTTCATGAGGGGCTACACAACACGAGTTGCGCCATACGGGGGACTCGCTCCAAGCCGTGCACCTCGAAGTAGCTAAGTCTAAAGCACTCCTCGGGGTCTCTTCCTCTTGTTTCTCTCTCTTGGCGTCTTGATTTCCCTAGCACGAGCCGCGTGCGCCTCAAGGAGGGGGGCTGAGCATCATGCATGACGGACTCCTACCATCCCTAAGAGCCCTACATGCTCCGGGATTGTTGAGCACACGCTCCAGGCATACCAACGACGGTTGTAGCCCACCTTGGGGGCTGGGTCCCAGTGACACAAGGCACAAAGGTAATGTAAAAGGGAAATAAAGGCCTTGGGTGGAAAACAAGAACACATTAAGCATCAAGTACTTAGTGAAAAAGTGTCGTGCAAATGTCTTCATGCCCGCACGGGGCTACATCTACCCTATTACACATATAAAATGAGGAGGACCTAGGCGGATGAGGAGCCGTCGCCGCCCCTACTGTCGGTGTTAGGTAGCCCGTGGCCGGCGCCGCTGGCCTCGTCCTCAAAAGCGTACAGCTAGACGAAGCCGGCCATGTGATCCCTCACTGCCTCTACGAGGCCCTTGCGTAGGTCCGCCGAGACGGGGGCCACAACCTAGCGAAGGTCGAAGCAGCCTTCCAGGCGGAGAAGGTTGCTGAAAAGCCGCGTCGTCGCCTGGGGCAGTAGGTCACAACACGCCACCTCGATGGTAGCGTCCACATCTAGTAGTTGCCTCTTGAGGTCTTCAACTTTGTCCTAGAGCTTGTTCCGCCTTGCGGCAACATGCTCCTACTCGTCACGAGTGGACTAGGCGGCTGCCAGCTCACGGTCCTTCGCCTGCAGGTGCTCCCGCTCGGCCTCTTACTCAGAAGCGATCAATGCAAGTTCACACTCTCGAGTCTCAGTCTTCACCTCATGGGTGGCGGCCGCCTCCAGGCGTTTCCGGACCTCCTCCTCGGGCCTCGGGAGTTTCGCCTCATGGGACGAGAGTCGACCCCTGTGGGCTTCCACATCTTCCTCCCGCATCTGGAGCCTACGCTCACGAAGGGTGGCTTGCTCCTAGAGTGCCCTCTAGTGGACATTGGTTTCCTCTCGATGCCGCTTGGCCTCTTGGGTGTCGTGGGAAACCATAGCTACCTATGGGGCCATGACCCCATTTTGGTTTGGCAGGGGGATGGGCAAGTTGCACAAAGAGCAGTGAAGCGCAACACAGCACGACAAAGATCACACAGGCAGTTTTACCCAGGTTCGGGCCGCCGCGAGGCGTAAACCCCTCCTCCTGCTTTGGTGGATTGATGGTGGAAAATGGTGGAGAAACGCAGCGCTCTTACCCGGCAGGGTTGCCTCGGGGCAAGAGTGGCTACGCGTGTATGAATGTGTGGGGGTCCGAATCCTTTCTACGGTTGCCATGGGCCTCGTTTTATAGGTCAAGGGGTCACCATAGTGGTAAATCAGTCTTTACATACTGAATAGATAGCAAACAGTGCTATCATACCTAACTCTACAGGCTGACAGAGTGCCTTAAATGCACCGCTCAATGTCACATCACAGCTCGCCCGGCAGGCCCTGCCGGGCTGTTTTGCTAGCTTTGCGCCTTCTTGCTTGACACATCTCAGGACGGGTGTCTCTTGGAGGTATTTTCTGGAGGAAGTGGCTGCCATGTGGCCGACAACAACCACTTAGTCACTTAGGAGCTTGACACTGCACTGATCGACGACGTGCGTCGCTGTGAGGTGGTGTTGTGAAGTGGTTTGCCTCCGTGAGCCTAGGCAGGCCTGCCGAGGCATTTTTGGAGGTTCGCTTCCAGGGTAACCCCAACCTCGCTAGGCTCGCCTGCCTGACAAGGGAGGTTCTTCTTGTAGTGGTATCTTGTCTCTCTGGCTAGTCTTGGTCTTCTTGATCTGCACTTTGATCGTTCAAAGAACTGATCCCTTGCACTTTGATCTGATCTTGGTGCTATAATCTTGTTCTTGGGCCTATGCACAGTATGGGCAATGGACCCAGGTTTCGTTGCACCGACAGGAGCCCCCAGGCCTGCCCAAATGTGCTGCCGGGCATCGTCAAGGTAGGCCCTAACCAGTCCACATGCAGGGCATAGAAGTGGCTGGCCCGTTGAGATCTTGCTTGCTTCGTTAACTTGAGCCCGGGCCAGTTTCCATGTTTCCCGCATGTCGTGCTGAACGTTATGGGAAAATCTAGATCATGACCCGTGGATCACCCACGCCCCATGATCACGGGGCAGAAACTGCCATCCCACTTGCCTCCCGCCCCGGGTGCATCTGACATCTATACCGCATGCATTATGTAGGGTAGGTGGTGGATGCGGAGGGCGCGGGGATGGGTGCCTTGGCAGAAAACCATGCGTCATTGGTTGGCACAGAAGGTTTGATTCTCTGAGCTCTTGAAGGCGCAGGGAAGCCATATCAGGGGAGCGGTGCAGTTGCTTCCTAAATGAGAAGCCAGCCCCTGCCTTGTCCCTCTATAAAAGGGGGCGGTGTGTTTTTTCACACACTCTCCTTCTGCCTTTCGTTGAACTTTCTGCACTCTCCATGGGGAGAGGACAAGGACATGGTGGTGCTCCAATGGCGGCGACGAGAGCTTCTTCTCGATAGCATATCCCTCATCCTCCTGACAATGCGGGGGAGGATCCTGCCATGAGAGGGGGAGGGAGAGGACAAGGTCGCGGTCTCCATGGTGCCCGAGGGGGAGGAAGACAGGGAGGTGCCCTGATCATGCCCCCGGCAGACGCTCCTCCTCCATTGGAGGGCCACATTGGAGACCAGCCTCTGGAGTTCGTCATCAGGCTATATAAGCCTCTGCACAGCCGCCTCCACCTCCCTACTCCATTCGCATGGGTTATGGAGCTTGAACAACCGCGAGCATTGAGGCTGCACATGAGGGGCTGCCGGAATGGCAGCATACGGGTGGATTTAGATTTCCCCGCCCCTCATGTCATGTACTTCGTCGAGTCTGGAAGACTTTTGCTCGTTCCCATAGCTTGTAGGAAGGGCACGTCCTTGATACGTCCATTTTGCATCATGCTTTTATATCAATATTTATTGCATTATGGGTTGTTATTACACATTATGTCACAATACTTACTCCTATTCTCTCTTATTTTACAAGGTTTACATAAAGAGGGAGAATGCCGGCAGCTGGGATTCTGGGCTGGAAAAGGAACAAATATTAGAGACCTATTCTGCACAGCTCCAAAAGTACTGAAACTTGACAGAAGTCATTTTTAGAATATAGAAAAAATACTGAGCGCAAGAAGTTCACCAGGGGGCCACACCCTACCCACGAGGGTGGGGGGGCACGCCCTCCCCCCTGGGCGCGCCCCCTACCTCGTGGGCCCCCTGGTGGCCCTCCGATGCCCATCTTATGCTATATGGAGTCTTTTGATGAGGAAAAAATGATAAGCCATCTTTCCAGACGAGACTCCGCCGCCACGACGCGGAACCTTGGCGGAACCAATCTAGGGCTCCGACGGAGCTGTTCTGCCAGGGAAACTTCCCTCCGGGAGGGGGAAATCATCGCCATCATCATCACCAACGATCCTCTCATCGGTAGGGGGTCAATTTCCATCAACATCTTCACCAGCACCATCTCCTCTCAAACCCTAGTTCATCTCTTGTACCCAATTCATGCCTCCAAGTCCGGGATTGGTACCTGTGGGTTGTTAGTAGTGTTAATTACTCGTAGTTGATGCTAGTTGGTTTATTTGGTGGAAGATCATATGTTAAGATACTATATGCATATTAATACCCCTCTGATTATGAACATGAATATGCTTTGTGAGTAGTTACATTTGTTCCTGAGGACGTGGGAGAAGTCTTGCTATTAGTAGTCATCTGAATTTGGTATTCGTTCGATATTTTGATGAGATGTATGTTGTCTCTCCTCTAGTGGTGTTATGTGAACGTCGACTACATGACACTTCACCATTATTTGGGCCTAGAGGAAGGCATTGGTAAGTAATAAGTAGATGATGGGTTGCTAGAGTGACAGAAGCTTAAACCCTAGTTTATGCGTTGCTACGTAAGGGGCTGATTTGGATCCATATGTTTCATGCTATGGTTAGGTTTGCCTTAATACTTTTGTTGTAGTTGCGGATTCTTGCAATAGAGGTTAATCATAAGTGGGATGCTTGTCCAAGTAAGGGCAGTACCCAAGCACCGGTCCACCCACATACCAAATTATCAAAGTACCGAACGTGAATCATATGATCGTGAGGAAACCTAGCTTGACGATATTCCCATGTGTCCTCGGGAGCGCTTTACATCATATAAGAGTTTGTCCAGGCTTGTCCTTTGCTACAAAAAGGATTGGGCCACCTTGCTGCACTTTATTTACATTTGTTACTTGTTGCTCGTTACCAATTATCTTATCACAAAACTATCTGTTACTTATAATTTTAGTGCTTGCAGAGAATACCTTGCTGAAAACCGCTTATCATTTCCTTCTGCTCCTCATTGGGTTCGGCACTCTTACTTATCGAAAGGACGACGATAGATCCCCTATACTTGTGGGTCATCAAGACTCTTTTTTGGCGCCATTGCCGGGGAGTGAAGCGCCTTTGGTAGGTGGAATTTGGTAAGGAAAAATTTATATAGTGTGTTGAAATTTACTGTCACTTGTTACTATGGAAAGTAATCCTTTGAGGGGCTTGTTCGGGGTTTCTTCACCTCGACCAGTAGAGCAAAGAGTTGCTCCTCAACCTACCAAACCTACTGAAAATGAAAATGAAAATGAAAATGTCTACTTTGAAATTCCTTCGGGTATGATAGAAGAACTACTGGCTAATCCTTTTGCAGGAGATGGAACAATGCATCCTGATGAGCACCTAATATATGTGGATGAAGTTTGTGGATTATTTAATCTTGCAGGTGTGCCCGAGGATGTTATTAAGAAGAAGGTCTTCCCTTTATCTTTGAAGGGAGATCCATTGACATGGTATAGGCTATGTGATGATATGGGATCATGGAACTACAAACGATTGAAATTGGAATTTCATTAGAAGTTTTATCCTATGCATCTTGTTCATTGTGATCACAATTATATATATAATTTTTGGCCTCGTGAAGGAGAAAGCATCGCTCAAGCTTGGGGGAGGCTTAAATCAATGTTATATTCATTCCCCAATCATGAGCTCTCAAGAGAAATGATTATTCAAAAATTTTATGCTCGGCTTTCTGATAGCAATCGCACCATGCTCGATACTTCTTGTGCTGGCTCTTTTATGATGAAGTCTATTGAATTCAAATGGGATTTATTGGAAAGAATTAAACGCGGGTAAGGAGTTAGGTATGAAACCTAAGTTTGATTGTGTTAAATCTTTTATGGATACCGATGTTTTCCATAAATTTAGCACTAAATATGGACTTGACTCTGAAATAGTAGCTTCTTTCCGTGAATATTTTGCTACTCATGTTGATCTCCCTAGGGAGAAGTGGTTTAATTATCATCCTCCCATAGATGTAAAAGTAGCTGCACCTATTAAAGTTGAAGAAAAGATTGTCACTTATAATGATCCTATTGTTCCTACTTCTTATGTTGAGAAACAACCTTTTCCTGCTAAAGCTTCAACTGTGGTTCGTAAAAGCAATAGTAGAACCTATACACCTCCTGAGAAAATTAAAGTTGAACCTAATATTGCTATTGTTAAAGATCTCTTGTCTGACAATATTGATGGGCATGTTATTCATTTCCATGATGAGACTGCTAGAATTGCTAAACCTTGTGCTAAAGATAAACCTAGATCTTTGGTAGGCATGCCTGTTATTTCTGTTAAAATAGGAGATCATTGTTGTCATGGCTTATGTGATATGGGTTCTAGTGCTAGTGCTATTCCTCATGACTTATACAAAGAAATTATGCATGATATTGCACCTGCTGAGATAGAAGATATTGATGTCACAATTAAACTTGCCAATAGAGATACTATTTCACCAATTGGAATTGTTAGAGATGTTGAAGTCCTGTGTGGGAAAAACTAAATATCCTGCTGAGTTTCTTGTTCTTGGTTCCCCACAAGATAGATTTTGTCCCATTATATTTGGTAGACCCTTCTTGAACACAGTTAATGCTAATATAGATTGCGAAAAGGATGTTGTTACTATTGGTTTAGGTGATATGTCTCATGAATTTAATTTCTCTAAATTTCCTAGACAACACCGTGAAGAGGAATTGCCTAGTAAAGATGAAATTATTGGTCTTGCTTCTATTGCCGTACCTCCTAGTGATCCCTTTAGAACAATATTTGCTACACCATGAAAATGATATGTTTATGAAGGAAAGAAGGGAAATTGATGAAGTATTCTTTAAATAGGAACCCATCCTGAAACACAATTTGCCTATTGAAATCCTAGGGGATCCTCCTCCACCCAAGGGTGATCCTGTGTTTGAGCTCAAACCATTACCTGATACTCTTAAATATGCTTATCTTGATGAGAAAAAGATATATCCTGTTATTATTAGTGCTAACCTTTCTGAGCATGAAGACGAGAGATTATTGAAAACTCTGAAGAAGCATCGTGCTGCTATTGGATATACTCTTGACGACCTTAAGGGCATTAGTCCCACACTATGTCAACACAAAATAAATTTGGAGAAAGATGCCAACCCAGTTCGTGATCACCAACGACTACTGAATCCTAAGATGAAAGAAGTGGTAAGAAAGGAAATACTAAAGCTCCTTGAGGCAGGTATAATTTATCCCCTTTCTGATAGTCAGTGGGTAAGTCCTGTCCATTGTGTCCCTAAAAAGGGAGGTATTACCATCGTTCCTAATGATAAAGATGAATTGATTCCTCAAAGAATTATTACAGGTTATAGGATGGTAATTGAATTCTGCAAATTAAATAAGGCTACTAAAAAAGATCATTACCCCTTACCTTCTATTGATCGAATGCTAGTAATATTATCCACATACACATTTTGGCTCTCTAGATGGTTATTCTGGTTTCTCTCAAATACCTGTGTCAGCTGATGATCAATCTAAGACCACTTTTACTTGCCCTTTCGGTACTTTTGCTTATATACGTATGCCTTTTGGTTTATGTAATGCACCTGCTACCTTCCAAAGATGCATGATGGCTATATTCTCTGACTTTTGTGAAAAGATTTGTGAGGTTTTCATGGACGATTTCTCCGTCTATAGATCCTCTTTTGATTATTGCTTAAGCAACCTTGATTGAGTTTTGCAGAGATGTGAATAAACTAACCTTGTCTTGAATTGGGAGAAGTGCCACTTTATGGTTAATGAAGGTATTGTCTTGGGGCATAAAGTTTCTGAAAGAGGTATTGAAGTTGATAAAACTAAGGTTGATGCTATTGAAAAGATGCCATGTCCCAAGGACATCAAAGATATAAGAAGTTTCCTTGGTCACGCTGGTTTTTATAGGAGGTTCATTAAGGAATTCTCAAAAATTTCTCGGCCTCTGACTAATTTCTTACAAAAAGATATACCATTTGTTTTTGATGATGATTGCGTAGAAGCATTTGAAATACTTAAGAAAGCACTGATCTCTGCACCTATTGTTCAGCCAGCTGATTGGAATTTACTCTTTGAAATTATGTGTGATGCTAGTGATTATGTTGTAGGTGCTGTTCTAGGGCAAAGAGTTGATAATAAATTAAGTGTTATTCAATATTCTAGTAAAACTCTAGACAATGCTTAGAGGAATTATGCTACTACTGGAGAAGAATTTTTGGCAGTTGTATTCGCTTGTGATAAGTTCAGACCTTATATTGTTGACTCTAAAGTAACTATTCACACAAATGATGCTGCTATTAAATATCTTATGGAAAAGAAAGATACTAAACCTAGACTTATTAGATGGGTTCTCTTACTACAAGAATTTGATTTGCATATTATTGATAGAAAGGGCACTGAGAACCCCATTGTAGACAACTTGTCTAGGCTAGAGAATGTTCTTGATGACCCACTACCTATTGATGATAGCTTTCCTGATGAACAATTAAATGTCATAAATTATTCTCATGCTGCTCCATGGTATGCTGATAATGCTAATTACATTGTTGCTAAACTTATACCACCTAGTTTCACATACCAGCAAAAGAAAAAGGTTTTCTATGACTTAAGACATTACTTTTGGGAAGACCCACATCTTTATCAAGAAGGAGTAGATGGTGTTATTAGACGTTGTGTACCTGAGCATGAACATGAACAGATCCTATGCAAGTGTCACTCTGAAGCTTATGGATGACACCACGCTGGAGATAGAACTGCACGTAAGGTATTGCAATCCAGTTTTTATTAGCCTACTCTCTTCAAGGATGCCCGTAAGTTTGTTGTATCTTGTGATGAATGTCAAAGAATTGGTAATATTAGTAGACGTCAAGAAATGCCTATGAATTAATCACTTGTTATTGAACCATTTGATGTTTGGGGCTTTGATTATACGGGACCTTTTCCTGCCTCTAATGGATATACACATATTTTAGTTGCTGTTGATTACGTTACTAAGTGGATAGAAGCTATTCCAACTAGTAGTGCTGATCATAACACCTCTATTAAAATGCTTAAAGAAGTTATTTTTCCAAGTTTTGGAGTCCCTAGATATTTAATGACTGATGGTGGTTCACATTTTATTCATGGTGCTTTCCGTAAAATGCTTGCTAAATATGATGTTAATCATAGAATTGCATCTCCTTATCACCCACAGTCTAGTGGTCAAGTAGAATTGAGCAATAGAGAACTCAAATTAATTTTTCAAAAGACTGTTAATAGATCTAGAAAGAATTGGTCCAGGAAACTTGATGATGCATTATGGGCCTATAGAACTGCATATAAAAATCCTATGGGCATGTCTCCGTATAAAATGGTTTATGGAAAAGCATGTCACTTACCTCTCGAACTAGAACATAAGGCTTATTGGGCTATTAAAGAGCTGAATTATGATTTCAAACTTGCCGCTGAGAAGAGGTTATTTGACATTAACTCACTTGGTGAATGGAGAACCCAAGCCTATGAGAATGCCAAATTATTTAGAGAAAAAGTTAAAAGATGGCATGAAAAATGATACAAAAGCGTGCGTTTAATGTAGGTGATTATGTATTGTTATACAACTCTCGTTTAAGATTTTTTGCAGGAAAACTTCTCTCTAAATGGGAAGGTCCTTACGTTATCGAGGAGGTCTATCGTTCCGGTGCCATAAAAATCAACAACTTTGAAGGCACAAATCCGAAGGTGGTAACCGGTCAAAGAATTAAACATTATATCTCAGGTAATCCTATAAATGTTGAAACCAATGTTATTGAAACCGTAACCCTGGAGGAATACATAAGGGACACTTTCCGCAATGTTTCAGAGTCCGAAAAGGAATAGGTATGTGGTACGGTAAGTAAACCGACTCCAAAACAGTTCTAATGGCAATTATCTTCCGTTTTGGAATATTCAGAAAAATAGAAAAATAAGAAGCAGTCCGGGAAGGACACGAGGGCTCCACGAGGGTGGAGGGCGCGCCCTACCCCCCTGGGCGCGCCCCTCTACCTCGTGGGCACCTCGTGTGCTCTCCAGACTCCGTTTTCGTACACGACACGTATTTTGGTCGATACAAATTCATTATATAACTTCCCGAAGGTTTTGACTCCCGTATCACGCAAAAATCTCCTGTTCTTGTTTCAAGCGGTTTTCTGCCAGGGTTGTCAAAGCCAAGCATCATGTCGTCTCCTTCCTCCTCCAACAATGAGGGCAACGATGCTTGGCTAATGAAGATAGAGCTGAAGAGAGAAGAAACCATGGAGATCAACAAGGATGAAGGGATCAAGAAGACCACGGAGGACCAAGTTCCGGCAACAGAAGACATCCTTCAACTTGTTCAAAATCTTCTTACCCCAACTAAGATCGAAGCTTTCAAGATGATTGAGTTAGCTCGTCTACAAAATAAGTATCTCAAACGTGAAAATATTTTGTTGAAGGAGCATATCATCGCACTCAAAGGCATTATCCGCAAGTTAGAAGACCTCCTACGCTCGATGTGCGACTATCCATCATCACCACCATCTTCTTCACCAACAAAAGAGATATAATCACATGGGTATGGGCACTCCCCTTGGAAACTGCCAAGCTTGGGGGAGTGCCCCGGTATCGTATCACCATCACTTTTATCTTTACCGTTTTTCTTAGTTCGATCCTTTTGGTAATATCTTGATCTAGTAGTATAAAGTTTTTAGTATGATCTAGTTGTGAGTTTTGCTTTATGATCATTCTATGTAATCGAGTCCGTGAGCTATATAATAAAGATTAATGTTGAGTCAAGGGATTGATTATTTTTCCATGATCTTGAGTGAATAAAAGAAAAGAGAAAGAATAAAAGAGATCATATGGATCTATGGAGAGTAATGAGCTCACATAGAAAGAGTATGATGAATAAAAGTTGTTGAGAGTTGACAAACATAGTTTTGGTTATCGTTGCAATTAATAGGAAGTAATAAAGAAAGGGAGGTCTTCACATATAAATATACTATCTTGGACATCTTTTATGATTGTGAGCACTCATTAAAATATGACATGCTAAAGAGTTGACGTTGGACAAGGAAGACAACGTAATGGGTTGTGTTTTCTTGCATCTGAGATAAATTATATTGTCTTGGATCATCCAACATGATTGAGCTTGCCTTTCCCCCTCATGCTAGCCAAATTCATCGCACCAAGTAGAGATACTACTTGTGCTTCCAAACACCCTTAAACCAGTTTTGCCATGAGAGTCCACCATACCTACCAATGGATTGAGTAAGATCCCTCAAGTAAGTTGTCATCGGTGCAGGCAATAAAAATTGCTCTCTAAATATGTATGACTTATTAGTGTGGGAGAAAATAAGCTTTATACGATCGTGTGATATGGAAGAAATAAAAGCGACGGACTGCATAATAAAGGTCCATATCACAAGTGGCAATATAAAGTGACGTTCTTTCGCATTAAGATTTTGTGCATCCAACCATAAAAGCACATGACAACCGCTGCTTCCCTCTGCTAAGGGCCTATCTTTTACTTTTATCTCCTACCTTACATAAGAGTCATGGTGATCTTCACCCTTCCTTTTTACATTTTATCTTTTGGCATGTACAACATGTTGGAAAGATCCTGGTATATATGGCTAATTGGATGTGAGTTTTCATGAACTATTATTGTTGACATTACCCTTGAGGTAAAACGTTGGGAGGCAAAACTTTAAGCCCCTATCTTTCTCTATGTCCGATTAAAACTCCATATCCATAAGTATTGCGTGAGTATTAGCAATTGTGAAAGACTATATGATAGTTGAGTATGTGGGCTGACTAAAAATCTCTTATATTCACTCTTTCCTATGTTATGATAAATTGCAATTTCTCCAATGACTGAGACTATAGTTTGTTAGTTTTCAATGAAGTTTATGATTCATACTTGAAATTGTGATTGAATTATTACTCTAGCATAAGAGATCATATGACAAGAATTATACAAGTTTATGTTCTAAGAATGAACATGATGCCCTCATGTCCGTATTTTATTTTTATCGACACCTCTATCTCTAAACATGTGGACATATTTTTCGATTTCGGCTTTCGCTTGAGGACAAGCGAGGTCTAAGCTTGGGGGAGTTGATACGTCCATTTTGCATCATGCTTTTATATAAATATTTATTGCATTATGGGATGTTATTACACATTATGTCACAATACTTATGCCTATTCTCTCTTATTTTACAAGGTTTACATAAAGAGGGAGAATGCCGACAACTGGGATTCTGGGCTGGAAAAGGAGCAAATATTAGAGACCTATTCTACACAGCTCCAAAAGTCCAGAAACATCACGGAAGTCATTTTCAGAATATAGAAAAAATACTGAGCGCAAGAAGTTCACCAGGGGGGGCACACCCTGCCCACGAGGGTGGGAGGCGCGCCCTGCCCCCCTGGGCGCGCCCCCCTACCTCATGGACCCCCTGGTGGCCCTCAGATGCCCATCTTCTTCTATATGGAGTCTTTCGATGAGGAAAAAATGATAAGCCATCTTTCCAGACGAGACTCCGCCGCCACGAGGCGGAACCTTGGCGGAACCAATCTAGGGCTCCGGCGGAGCTGTTCTGCCGGGGAAACTTCCCTCCGGGAGGGGGAAATCATCGCATCATCATCACCAACGATCCTCTCATCGGGAGGGGGTCAATCTCCATCAACATCTTCACCAGCACCATCTCCTCTCAAACCCTAGTTCATCTCTTGTATCCCATTCTTGCATCCATGTCCGGGATTGGTACCTGTGGGTTGCTAGTAGTGTTAATTACTCCTTGTAGTTGATGCTAGTTGGTTTATTTGGTGGAAGATCATATGTTCAGATCCTATATGCATATTAATACCCCTCTGATTATGAACATGAATATGCTTTGTGAGTAGTTACGTTTGTTCCTGAGGACGTGGGAGAAGTCTTGCTATTAGTAGCCATGTGAATTTGGTATTCGTTCGATATTTTGATGAGATGTATGTTGTCTCTCCTCTAGTGGTGTTATGTGAACGTCGACTACATGACACTTCACCATTATTTGAGCCTAGAGGAAGGCATTGGGAAGTAATAAGTAGATGATGGGTTGCTAGAGTGACAGAAGCTTAAACCCTAGTTTATGCGTTGCTTCGTAAGGGGCTGATCTGGATCCATATGTTTCATGCTATGGTTAGGTTTGCCTTAATACTTTTGTTGTAGTTGCAGATGCTTGCAGTAGAGGTTAATCATAAGTGGGATGCTTGTCCAAGTAAGGGCAGTACCCAAGCACCGGTCCACCCACATACCAAATTATCAAAGTACCGAACGCGAATCATATGATAGTGATGAAACCTAGCTTGACGATATTCCCATGTGTCCTCGGGAGCACTTTACATCATATAAGAGTTTGTCCAGGCTTGTCCTTTGCTACAAAAAGGATTGGGCCACCTTGCTGCACTTTATTTACTTTTGTTACTTGTTGCTCGTTACCAATTATCTTATCACAAAACTATCTGTGACTTATAATTTCAGTGCTTGCAGAGAATACCTTGCTGAAAACCGCTTATCATTTCCTTCTGCTCCTCGTTGGGTTCGACACTCTTACTTATCGAAAGGACTACGATAGATCCCCTATACTTGTGGGTCATCAGTCCTCCATTTTAAGTTAATGGAGGACGGTTTCCTTTCCGTCAAATTTTTTGGGAGCTCGCGTGCTCGCTTAGGGTGTTGAGCGGAGAGCTTGACCGATGATGAAAGCTCCTCCTTTAGCGATAGCGACGAGGAGGACAATGACGGCGATGACGACGGCAGCGGCCGGGAGAGCGATGCCTCTGACTCCAACTGAGCATCAGCCAGTCCATCACCGTCAGGCGGTGGCAACACCATCTGCATCTGCACCTCCTCTCTGGCAAGGTGATTTGTCGGGGAGTTGGGAGCAGGGGTGGAGGTGGTGCCTCCGGCTCCTCCAATAGCCTTCCAACTGGACCCCAGCAGGCTTCCTCGCAGGCTGTAGATCCGTTAGCCCTGCCGCACCCTGCTGGCCCTGGTGGTGGTAGTTGACGGGTCGCCTCCGCTGATCTCTTCACCATCGCCTTTGTCTGTGCCCTCCTTCCCCCGCCAGGCTACCTTTCTAGGAGCCCGACAGGGTCATGCTGGGCTTCTGCCCAGGCAATCTTTTTGCCCTCTTCACCTCTTGCCGCAGTGCCTAGGAGGAGAGGGACAAGAAAGGGCATCACAAGGCACTTATCTTTTTTCAATCTTAAACCTATAGGCACTTGCCAAATTTTAGTTCAAATTATGTAATCTATTGAATCCTCGTTTGTGTCATGTAAGGTCAGTACTTGTTTGATTAGCATATTAATGAAAAATATTAACCTTGTCGGGGACTTGTGCATGTAATATGTCCATGCTGAGGCAGAACGCGTCTTTAGTTTTAAGTAAACAAGTTTCCCCTAGCAGCCTGTAACGCCCATGATGCGGCTATATCTCCCACGTGTCGAAGCATGACTTAGAGGCATAACCGCATTGTAAGCAATGTCGCAAGTGAGGTAATCTTCACAAAAACCCATGTAATGAATAAGGAAAAGAGGTACATAGTTGGCTTACACTCGCCACGTCACACAATAGCATAAATATCATTACATTCATCCAGATACAATCAAGGTCCGACTACAGAACCAAAATAAAAAACAACCCCAAATGCGACAAAGTCCGCGATCGCCCCAACTGGGCACCACTACTGATTGTCTGGAAAGGAAACGTAGTATCGTCCTGAGTCCTCATCAAACTCCCACTTGAGCTCAGTCGAATCTCCTGGAGCGGTATCATCGGTCCCTGCATCTGGTTTTGGAAGTAATCTGTGAGTCACAGGGACTCAGCAATCTCACACCCTCGCGATCAAGACTATTTAAGCTTATAGGAAGGGTAAAAGGTATGAGGTGGAGCTACAGCAAGCAACTAGCATATTTGGTGGCTAACATACGCAAAATTGAGCGAGAAGAGAAGGAAAAGGCACGATTGAGAAAACTATGATCAAGAAGTGATCCTAGAACAACCTATGTTCAAGCATAACCCGAGACCGTGTTCTCTTCCCGGACTCCGCTGAAAAGAGACCATCATGGCCACACACTCTGTTGATTAATTTTAATTAAGTTAAGCTTTAGGTTATCTACAACCAGACATTAACAAATTCCCATCCGCCCATAACCACGGGGACGGCTTTCGAAATTTCAAATCCCTGCAGGGGACTCCCAACTTAGCCCATCACAAGCACTCATGGTCAACGAAGGATATTACTTCTCCCAAGACAATCCGATCAGACTCGGAATCCCGGTTACAAGACATCTCGACAATGGTAAAATTAAACCAGCAAAGCCACCCGAATGTGCCGACAAATCCCGATAGGAGCTGCACATATCTCGTTCTCAGGGCACAACGGATGAGACTAGCTACGAGTAAAACCAACCCTCAAGTTTCCCCGAGGTGGCCTCGCATGCAGCTCAGTTTGGACCAACACTCAGAGGAGCACTGGCCCGGGGGTTTAAAATAAAGATGACCCTTGAGTCCACGAAACCCAAGGGAAAAGGCAAGGTGGCGAATGGTAAAACCAAGGTTGGGCCATGCTGGAGGAGTTTTATTCAAGACGAACTGTCAAGGGGTTCCCATTATAACCCAACCGTGTAAGGAACGCAAAATCAAGGAACATAACACCGGTAAGACGGAAACTAGGGCGCCAAGAGTGGAACAAAACACCAGGCATAAGGCTGAGCCTTCCACCCTTTACCAAGTATATAGATGCATTTAGATAGACAAGATATAATAATGATATCCCAACAATAAACATGTTCCAACAAGGAACAAACTCCAATCTTCACCTGCAACTAGCAACGCTATAAGAGGGGCTGAGCAAAGCGGTAACATAGCCAAACAACGGTTTGCTAGGACAAGGTGGGTTAGAGGTTTGATATGGAAATATGGGAGGCATGATAAGCAAGTGGTAGGTCGTAGCGTAGGCATAGCAAAAGAGCGAGCATCTAGCAAGCAAAGATAGAAGTGATTTCGAGGGTATGGTCATCTTGCCTGCAAAGTTCTCCGAGTTGATGTTAGCTTGATCCTCGTAAGCGTACTCAACGGGCTCCTCGATCACGTACTTGTCTCCTGGATCTACCCAAAGGAAGAACACAAGCAAAGGGAGACACAATCAACCACGTGCAATGCACAAACAACATGATGCAAAACATGGCATGATATGCGGGATGAGATATGCGGTGCATATGCATGATTCAGAAAGGAATGATTGAACCTGGCCTCAACTTGTAAAACCAAGAGTGCCACTGGAAAGGGGAGTTGATTTCGGTCGAAATCGATATAAAGATCACCGGAACCGGATGCACGTTTTGCAAATGACAAGCAAAACAAATATGGCACCGATCTACGATTAACAGCACGAGACCATCTAAATGCATCAAGAACAACATTCTACAGCACTCTAACATAGCAAAAAAATACATGGCAGGGATCCACTCAAGATGCTTGACAAAAGATGAACACTGAGCTACGACTAATTCACTCAATTAGCAGGCTCAAACAAGCATGGCAAAAGTGCAAAAGATATCAGGTTACAGGCTTAGTGAAAATAACAAGTCAGGAATTTAACATCAAGAAGCAATGTTTAGAGCAAGATAACAACATGCTACAGGAACATATCATGGAAAAACAAGGCATGGAATGAAGCTACTCAAAGCATACAACAAAAGTCCCTTACTGACCATAAGCCAAAATACAATGGCAACCATGTGAACATAGCAATTATCGTTAACAGATTAAGACTTAGTAGAAAACTGGAACATGGCAAAACAAATATCAAGTAGGCATGTTTACGAGCTCGATGCACTCACCACAAGGCATTGCATGACAAACTAAGCATATACCCAGCAAGTAGACATGGCATACAAGTAAACATGGAAAGAACATCAACATAGAATGCATGGATCAACTACAACAACCTCGGCAAAAATGCTTAACACGTAAACATTCTGCCAGGAACATTTTATAGCAAAAGTAGAGCTCGATTGACTCAAGCTAGGGTGCTCCATAATTGCAAACAGTGACATGGATGGATAGAGAACAACAATTTCTACAAAACATGCTTACTGATCATGCTCAAAAGAGGCATGGATCACTCTGTATCAACATGAATACATGGCATAAAAATATAATCAGGGCAAAGACAGAATATTTTCAAGTCCCTGAAATCAGCAACATTACGAGGGCTACTTTGCATGCTTGTGGTAGTCACCATAGAGATCAAAAAAATACATGGCATACACCCCTGTAAGATGGCATGGCATACTTCAAAACACATGTAGGGCTCAAGTTCATAGGAGGCAGACATTAATCATGGCAAAAATGACAAAAGTCCAATTACTGATATGAATCTGAAACTAACAGAAACTAGCACTCTTGCAACAGCATTTAGGGCATCAAGATGAGCTCAAATGAACATGATGCAATGAGATGAAATGAAGTACTCGTTGAGACAAACAATTTGATATGCTAGACGCCCAAGACGGAACCAAGGTTGCAGAGATACGACATGATGAAAAGTGCATAAAAACTAGGGTTAGGGCAAAAGGTCAACCAGATCCAGATCTGCACGCTTCCCGAGGTGCTCGCCGGAGTACTCGCCGGAACAGTGGGATGGAGCTCGCCGGCGCGGGGGAACGTCAGGACGCCGGCGATGAGGACTGGGAGGCCGACGAGGTGGCCGGCGCGGCGCTGCCGCGGCGGCTCTGGGCCGGATGCGTGAGGCGGCGCAGCGTCGGAGGTCGCCGGCGGGGCGGCGAGCGCGCGGCGAGGCGGTCGACGGCGGCGGCGGCAGGGCGCGCGGCGAGGCGGTCGACGGCGGCGGCGGCAGGGCGCGCGTCGAGGCAGCGGGGCGGCGGCACGAGGAAGCTCTCGGGCGGCGGGGACGAGGAAGCTGGGCGGCGAGGCGCGCGGGCTGGGAGGGCTTCCCGGGGTTTGCGGGCCGCAGTGGTGGGGAGGCCGGTCGGGACACGTGGCGGGCCCTTAGTGGCTGCGGGCAGCGGCGGCGACTTTGTCCGGCCGGACCGAACGTGTCCGGTGCGGCAGGAGGAAGAGGAGCTAGGGTTAGGGTGCGAAATGATCTGGAATTTTCGGGGAAGAGGCCTTTTTATAGGTAGGAGGAGCTAGGAGGCTCCAAATTGAGCACGGTTTGCGGCCACGCGATCGTGATCGAATGGCCTAGATGATGGAGGAGATTTAGGTGGGTTTTGGGCCACTTTGGAGAGGTGTTGGGCTGCAACACACACGAGGCCTTTTCGGTCCCTCGGTTAACCGTTGGAGTATCAAACGAAGTCCAAATGGCACGAAACTTGACAGGTGGTCTACCGGTGGTAAACCAAGGCCGCATGGAAAGTCTCGGTCCAATCCGAAAATGTTTAACACCCGCACACGAAAAGAGGTAGAAAGGGACACCGGAGGACATAGGAGCGCTGGAACACAAAACGGACAACAGGGAAAATGCTCGGATGCATGAGAGGAACACGTATGCAAATGAAATGCACATGATGACATGATATGAGATGCATGACAAAGACAAAACAACACGAAGACAAAAACCAAACAACGAGGAAATAACATAACTTAGTGCCGGAAACGGCAAGAGTTGGAATACAAATATGGCAAGGTTACATACGGGGTGTTACAACACTCCACCACTACAAAAGGATCTCGTCCCGAGATCTAGGACTGGAAAAACTCTGGGTACTCAGAATGGAGGAGGTCCTCGCGTTCCCAGGTGGCTTCACAGTCGGAATGATGTGACCACTTGACTTTCAGGACTTTGATAGATTTGTTGCGAGTCTTGCACTCAGTTTCTTCAAGAATAGCAATGGGGTGCTCACGATAAGACATGTCTTCCTGGAGATCAATCTCTTCAAAGTTGATGGTGCGGTCAGGAGTCTTGAAACACTTGCGGAGTTGAGACACGTGGAACACGTGATGCACGTTTGCAAAGTTGGATGGAAGCTCAAGTTGATAGGCGAGATCGCCTCTTTTGCCAATGATCTTGAAAGGACTCACGTATCTAGGGGCAAGCTTCCCTTTGATACCGAAGTGATGAGTACCTTTCATTGGAGAGACGCGGAGGTAGACATGGTCTCCGATCTCGAAAGCCAAGTCACGATGCTTGCTATCATAGTAACTCTTCTGGCGCGATTGCACGGTTTTGAGATTTTCATGAATGAGTTTGCACATTTCTTCAGCCTCTGTGATCAAGTCATTTCCAAGAAGCTGGCGTTCACCAGTCTCTGACCAGTTAAGAGGAGTACGACACTTCCTGCCATAGAGAATCTCGAATGGGCCTTGCCCGAACTCGCTTGAAAGCTGTTGTTGTAGGAGAACTCGGCATATGTAAGACAATCTTCCCACTTCATACCAAAAGAGATGACACATGCCCTGAGCATATCTTCAAGAATTTGATTGACCCTCTCGACTTGGCCACTGGTTTGAGGATGAAAGGCTGTGCTGAAGCGAATGTTGGTGCCCATGGCCTTCTGAAAAGAATCCCAGAACCTAGAGGTAAAGATGCTGCCACAATCTGAAGATATTAGCTGCGGAATGCCGTGCAGAGAGACAATCCTGGAGGTATATAGCTCTGCCAACTGAGCGGCTGTGATAGATTCTTTGATAGGAAGAAAATGAGCCACTTTGGTGAGCTTGTCGATGACAACAAAGATAGCATCATTGCCACGCTTGGACTTTGGAAATCCAGTCACGAAGTCCATCTCAATATGGTCAAACTTCCATTCTGGAATGGCAAGAGGTTGGAGGAGACTAGCTGGTCGTTGGTGTTCTGCTTTCACTCTTCTACAGACATCACATTCATTCACGAACTGAGCAATCTCGCGCTTCATTCGAGTCCACCAATATGACTGCTTGAGGTCCTGGTACATCTTTGTACTTCCAGGGTGAATAGAGAGGAGTGAATTGTGAGCCTCGTTCATAATGACTTTACGAAGGTCACCTTTGGGCACAACAATGCGATCCTCGAAGAATAGAGTAACCTTGTCATCAAGACGATAGCACTTGTACTTGGGTTGACTCTTGGCAATCCCAATCTTCACCTTCTTCACCATGGCATCAAGAAGTTGAGCCTCACAAATCTGATCTTCCAATGTAGGAGAGACTTGGAGGTTGGCAAGGTATCCTTGAGGAACAACTTGGAGATTGAGTTTGCGGAAAGCTTCACAAAGCTCTGGTTGGTAAGGCTTGAGAATCAAACTGTTGCAGTAAGCCTTTCTGCACAATGCGTCAGTAATTACATTGGCCTTGCCTGGAGTATATTCAATACTCGGATTATACTCTTGAATCATTTCGACCCAACGAGTCTGCCTGAGGTTGAGGTTTGGCTGAGTGAAGATGTACTTGAGACTCTTGTGATTAGTGAAGATGTCCACTTTTCCTCCCAATAAGAGATGTCTCCAAGTTAAAAGAGCATGGACAACTGCTGCCAACTCGAGGTCATGAGTGGGGTAGTTCTTTTCGTTGGGCTTCAACTGGCGAGAGGTATAGGCCACAACTTTCTTCTCTTGAATCAACACTGCACCAAGACCTTGAAGGGAAGCATCACAGAAGACCTCAAAAGGTTTGGATTCATCAGGAGGAGTCAGAACTGGAGCAGTGACTAACTTCTCTTTGAGGGTGTTGAAAGCGATGTCACATTTAGGTGACCAGAAGTACTTCACATGCTTCTGGAGAAGGTTGGAAAGAGGCTTCACGATCTTTGAGAAGTTCTCAATGAACCTTCGACAATAGCATTCGAGACCAAGGAAGCTGCGGAGTTGCTTCACATTCTGAGGTGGTTCCTAATTCACAATTGCAGACACCTTCTCGGGATTAACAGCTATGCCCTTGGCGGAGATGATATGCCCAAGGTAGAGAACCTCATCGAGCTAAAACTCGCACTTAGAAAACTTCTCATAGAACTGATGTTCTCTGAGTTTATCCAGAACCAATCTCAAGTGCTTGGCATGATCCTCCTTGTTCTTGGAAAAGACCAAAATGTCATCGAGGTAGACCAAGACAAAGTCATTTGTGTAGGCGTTGAAGGTGAAGTTCATCATGCGGGAGAAAGTTGGAGGTGCATTGACGAGGCCGAAAGACATGACAGTGTATTCATATGAACCATAGCTTGTTCTGAACGCTATCTTGGGGATATCTTCTTCACGAATGCGAATCTGATGATAGCCCATACAGAGATCAAGCTTGGAGAATACTTGAGCACCTTTGACTTGTTCGAAAAGCTCATTGATGTTGGGAAGTGGGTACTTGTTATTTATGGTCTTCTTGTTCAATGGACAGTAGTCGACACAAAGTCGGTCTGTTCCATCCTTTTTCTTGACAAAAAGAACACCACAGCCCCATGGAGAAGAACTTGGTCGGATGAGACCCATAAGCTCTTGAATATCGAGTTGCTTCTTCAGCTCCTTCAACTCTTCAGGTCCAAGCTTGTAAGGACGTTTGCAAATAGGTTCCGTGCCAAGCTCAAGATCGATGACGAATTCAACTGGCCGGTGCGGAGGCATTCCTGGAAGCTCTTCAGGAAAGAGGTCTTGATATTCACAAACGACTGGAATCTGACAGATGGCATCCAGCTCACCCTTCTCATTGAGAGAAAACAGTCGAATGGTATTATCACGAGCGGCAAAGACGATTACGTCCTCAGACGAATGTGTCAATTGAATCTGTCTGGCAGCACAATCAAGCCGAGCCTTGTGCTTATAAAGCCAGTCCATTCCGAGAATAAGATCAATATCCGAGTTACCAAGAACCACTGGAGAGGACAGAAATTTATAGTCGGCCAACATGATAGAAACATCCGGAGCAACCAAACTAGAAGTCATAAGCTTTCCGGGAGAAACAACTTGCATGAATTTAGGCAAAACCTCAGTGTCAACATTGTGCTTCGATGCAAATGGGAATGACAAGAAAGAATGCGATGCACCAGTATCAAAAAGTACTTTTGCAGGAACATCGTTAACAGGAAGGTTACCCATAATCACATCTGACGAGTCCTCTGCCTGAGCTGCGTTCATCATGTCCTTTGCAAACTTGGGATTATGCTTGACCACTGCGGTGCTGGCAGATCTCACAGGAGGAGGAGGAAGACGCCTCTGATTGAAGCATTTGTTGGCATAGTGACCCTTCTGCTGACACTTTTTGCACATGACCTCCGAGAGAGGACGGTGATTCGGAGCAGTTGATCTTGGAGCATGAGACGAAGTCTTGTTCTGAAAACTTGGGTTGGGTGGGTGGGAAGATCCATTGCCACCTTTGCTCTTCTGCTGATAAGGCTGACGGAATGGAGGAGCAGGAGGCAACCAATACTTTTGCTGCTTAGTTGCCACTTGAGTTGAGGAAGAAGGAGTTGCATCCCTGACTCGTTTCTTGGAAGCATCGCACTTGAGTTGAGAAGTCTCTTGTTTCAGTGCCATGTTGTAAAACTCATCGTACTTCTACAGCTCAGAAAGCACGAGAGCTAGTTGGAGATCTTCTCTGAGGCCACCTCTGAACTGATAAATCATGCTCTTCTCGTCAGGGACGTCTTGCTTAGCGAAACGGACGAGCTTCTGGAACATGATGTTATACTGGTAAACAGACAAGCTGCCTTGCTTCAGGTTGCGGAATTCCCCAGGCTTGCTCTCAACAACACTCAGAGGAATGTGGTGAGCTTTGAAGTCTTGATGGAATTCATCCCAGGTAATCACACGACCTCCTATGGAATCTTTGTACTGCTGATACCACTCTGCAGCTTGGTCTCTGAGTTGGAACGAGGCAAACTTGACAAAGTCCTCAGGTCTGACGTTGCTGCACTCGAAATGCTTGCAGATATCCACGAGCCAATCATCAGCGTCTGTTGCCTCGACACAGTTACTGAAGGTCTTTGGCTGGTTAGCGATGAACTGGTTGAGTGTAGCAAACTGATTCTGATTGTTGCCATGGCCTTGATTCACTTGGTTGCGCTCTTGCAATAGTTGCATGATCAGCTGCGTGTTGGCATTGGTAGCGGCCATCACAGCTTGCCATGCCTCCGGAGGTGGAGGTGGTGGCGGCGGTTCAGGATTCTGACGCGTTGGAGGAGCCATCCTGAAGAGGGTGACATCCATTAGCATCTTGACATATATTCAAGTTGAATCAAATGGATCGAAATTGCAACATATAGTCTTAACATCTGAACAAAATGAACGAATGCATTCCAGTTGAAATGGTCACACTTCCATAAATTGAGAAGCCACTTAGATAGAGGTAGAAGAATAAAACAACAAGGTACGGACAAGAACAAATACTTGGTGAGGATTACCCAATCACAAACCAAATATCTGCGGAAGAAATACTAGAGCTACATGAATTCCCACCTATGAAACTCCCGAACCTTTTCGGTTATGCAATCAGGTGTTGGGGATACAGGGGAAGCATAATATCTCACCCAAAGCAAGCAAATCCTACATCCAGCTGTATCCATCCTTCAACACATAACCAAGAAACCTTTGGAAATCCTCTACCTCAACCTTCGAAAAGCATCCGTTATACGAGTTATGGCAATACTCCCGAACTCCCACCCCGGTAATGGGTGGCGTCGAGGTTATCTCACCAACAACTGCATAAAAGAGATTTTCGATGTCGGTGAAACTCAGGTATTCCAGAATTGCAACAATAAAATTGTGACGACAACACCTCGGAGCTCAACTCCCTGGGACACTGCCACAACCCCTAAATGTCAAGAGGCACCAAGAACAATGTTCTCGTCACAAAACCATCGAAACAATTCCAAGACACTCACGTGATCCTAATTTTTTTTGTGAAATTTGAGAAGAGAAGAGTCAAAACTCTACGTCGGGATGCCTCACCAGAGCGACTAAGGGACTGAGGAGTAAAAAGAATCCTACTCTCCGATATATATAATCCTAAATGACTCAAAACATTTTTCTAGACTCAACAACACCAACGATTCGATCAAGCAGGGGGCTCCTAAGGTCGGGGAAGGCTCTGATTACCAACTTGTAACGCCCACGATGCGGCTATATCTCCTACGTGTCGAAGCACGACTTAGAGGCATAACCGCATTATAAGCAATGTCGCAAGTGAGGTAATCTTCACAACAACCCATGTAATGAATATGGAAAAGAGGTACATAGTTGGCTTACACTCGCAACGTCACACAATAGCATAAATATCATTACATTCATCCAGATACAATCAAGGTCCGACTACGGAACCAAAATAAGGAACAATCCCAAATGCGACAAAGTCCCCGATCGCCCCAACTGGGCACCACTACTGATCGTCTGGAAAGGAAACGCGGTATCGTCCTGAGTCCTCATCGAACTCCCACTTGAGCTTAGTCGAATCTCCTGGAGCGGTACCATCGGTCCCTGCATCTGGTTTTGGAAGTAATCTGTGAGTCACGGGGACTCAGCAATCTCATACCCTCGCGATCAAGACTATTTAAGCTTATAGGAAGGGTAAAAGGTATGAGGTGGAGCAGCAGCAAGCAACTAGCATATTTGGTGGCTAACATACGCAAAAGAGAGCGAGAAGAGAAGGCAAAGGCACGGTCGAGAAAACTATGATCAAGAAGTGAGCCTAGAACAACCTACGTTCAAGCATAACCCGAGACCGTGTTCTCTTCCCGGACTCCACCGAAAAGAGACCACCACGGCCACACACTCTGTTGATTCATTTTAATTAAGGTTTAGGTTATCTACAACCGAACATTAACAAATTCCCATCTGCCCATAACCGTAGGCACGGTTTCCGAAAGTTCAAATCCCTGCAGGGGAGTCCCAACTTGGCCCATCACAAGCTCTCACGGTCAACGAAGGATATTCCTTCTCCCAAGACAATCCGATCAGACTCGGAATCCCGGTTACAAGACATCTCGACAATGGTAAAACTAAACCAGCAAAGCCACCCGAATGTGCCTACAAATACCGATAGGAGCTGCACATATCTCGTTCTCAGGGCACAACGGATGAGACTAGCTACGAGTAAAACTAACCCTCAAGTTTCCCCGAGGTGGCCTCGCAGGCAGCTCAGTTTGGACCAACACTCAGAGGAGCACTGGCCTGGGGGTTTAAAATAAAGATGACCCTTGAGTCCGCGAAACCCAAGGGAAAAGGCTAGGTGGCGAATGGTAAAACCAAGGTTGGGCCATGCTGGAGGAGTTTTATTCAAGACGAACTGTCAAGGGGTTCCCATTATTACCCAACCGTGTAAGGAACACAAAATCAAGGAACATAACACCGGTAAGACGGAAACCAGGGCGGCAAGAGTGGAACAAAACAACAGGCATAAGGCCGAGCCTTCCACCCTTTACCAAGTATATAGATGCATTAAGATAGACAAGATATAATAATGATATCCCAACAATAAACATGTTCCAACAAGGAACAAACTCCAATCTTCACCTGCAACTAGCAACGCTATAAGAGGGGCTGAGCAAGGCGGTAACATAGCCAAACAACGGTTTGCTAGGACAAGGTGGGTTAGAGCTTTGACATGGCAATATGGGAGGCATGATAAGCAAGTGGTAGGTATCGTAGCATAGGCATAGAAAAAGAGCGAGAATCTAGCAAGCAAAGATAGAAGTGATTTCGATGGTATGTCATCTTGCCTACAAAGTTCTCCGAGTTGACGTTAGCTTGATCCTCGTAAGCGTACTCAATGGGCTCCTCGATCACGTACTCATCTCCCGGCTCTACCCAAAGCAAGAACACAAGCAAAGGGAGACACAATCAACCACTCGCAATGCACAAACAACATGATGCAAAACATGGCATGATATGCGGGATGAGATATGCGGTGCATATGCATGATTCGGAAAACAATGATTGAACCTGGCCTCAACATGGAAAACCAAGAGTGCCACTGGAAAGGGGAGTTGATTTCGGTCGAAATCGATATAAATATCACCGGAATCGGATGCACGGTTTGCAAATGACAAGCAAAACAAATATGGCACCGATCTACGATTAACAGCACGAGACCATCTAAATGCATGAAGAACAACATGCTACAGCACTCTAACATAGCAAAAAAATACATGGCAGGGATCCACTCAAGATGCTTGACAAAAGATGAACACTGAGCTACGACTAATTCACTCAATTAGCAGGCTCAAACAAGCATGGCAAAAGTGCAAAAGATATCAGGTTACAGGCTTAGTGAAAATAACAAGTCAGGAATTTAACATCAGGAAGCAATGTTTAGAGCAAGATAACAACATGCTATTGGAACATATCATGGAAAAACAAGGCATGGCATGAAGCTACTCAAAGCATACAACAAAAGTCCCTTACTGACCATAAGCCAAAAGGGCTCAGAAAATACAATGGCAACCATGTGAACATAGCAATTATCGTTAACAGATTAAGACTTAGTAGAAAACTGGAACATGGCAAAACAAATATCAAGTAGGCATGTTTACGAGCTCGATGCACTCACCACAAGGCATTGCATGACAAACTAAGCATACACCCAGCAAGTAGACATGGCATAGAAGCTAAACATGGCAAGAACAACAACATAGCATGCATGGATCAACTACAACAACGTCGGTAAAAATGCTTAACACGTAAACATTCTGCCAGGAACATTTTATAGAAAAAGTAGAGCTCGATTGACTCAAGCTAGGGTGCTCCATAATTACAAACAAAGACATGGATGGATAGAGAACAACAATTTCTACAAAACACCCTTACTGATCATGCTCAAAAGAGGCATGGATCACTCTGTATCAACATGAATACATGGCATAAAAATATAATCAGGGCAAAGACAGAATATTTCTAAGTCCCTGAAATCAGCAACATTACGAGGGCTACTTTGCATGCTTGTGCTAGTCACCACAGATGTCACAAAAATACATGGCATACACCCCTGTAAAGATGGCATGGCATACTTCAAAACACATGTAGGGCTCAAGTTCATAGGAGGCACACATCAATCATGGCAAAAATGACAAAAGTCCAATTACTGATATGAATCTGAAACTAACAGAAACTAGCACTCTTGCAACAGCATTTAGGGCATCAAGATGACCTCAAATGAACATGATGCAATGAGATGAAATGAAGTACTCGTCGAGACGAACAATTTGATATGCTAGACGCCCAAGACGGAACCACGGTTGCAGAGATACGACATGATGAAAAGTGCATAAAAACTAGGGTTAGGGCAACAGGTCAACCGGATCCAGATCTGCACGCTTCCCGAGGTGCTCGCCGGAGTACTCGCCGGAACAGTGGGATGGAGCTCGCCGGTGTGGGGGAACATCGAGACGCCGGCGATGAGGACGGGGAGGCCGACGAGGTGGTCGGCGCAGCGCGGGCACGGCGGCTCTGGGCCGAATGCGCGAGGCGGCGCGGCGTCGGAGATCGCCGGCGGGGCGGCGAGCGCGTGGCGAGGCGGTCAACGGCGGCGGCGGCAGGGCGCGCGGCAAGGCAGCAGGGCGGCGGCGCGACGAAGCTCTCGGGCGGCAGGGACGAGGAAGCCGGGCGGCGAGGCGCGCGGGCCGGGAGGGCTTCCCGCGGGCTTCACGGGCCGCGGCGGTGGGGAGGCCGGCCGGGACACGTGGCGGGCCCTTAGTGGCTGCGGGCGGCGGCGGCGACTTTGTCCGGCCGGACCGGACGTGTCCGGCGCGGCGGGAGGAAGAGGAGCTAGGGTTAGGGTGCGAAATGATCCGAAATTTTTGGGGAAGAGGCCTTTTTATATGTAGGAGGAGCTAGGAGGCTCCAAATTGAGCACGGTTTGCGGCCACGCAATCGTGATCGAACGACCTAGATGATGGAGGAGGTTTAGGTGCGGTTTGGGCCACTTTGGAGAGGTGTTGGGCTGCAACACACACGAGGCCTTTTTGGTCCCTCGGTTAACCGTTGGAGTATCAAACAAAGTCCAAATGGCACGAAACTTGACAGGCGGTCTACCGGTGGTAAACCAAGGCCGCATGGCAAGTCTCGGTCCAATCCGAAAACGTTTAACACCCGCACACGAAAAGAGGTAGAAAGGGACACCGGAGGACATAGGAGCGCCGGAATGCAAAACGGACAACGGGGAAAATGCTCAGATGCATGAGACGATCACGTATGCAAATGCGATGAACATGATGACATGATATGAGATGCATGAAAAAGACAAAACAACATGAAGACAAAAACCCGACAACGAGGAAATAACATAACTTCGTGACGGAAACGGCAAGAGTTGGAATACAAATATGGCAAGGTTACATATGGGGTGTTACACAGGCTACCCTGCCAGTACCCTCAATTTTGTTGCCGTGGAGTCAGGCCTACCGGGCACAAATCATGATGAGGGACCAGCCCCCGCCAATCTTTTTTCACCAAAGGCCACTGCGACCATCCTAACCGAAGCAACGCTCAAGTCAAGGGATGGGAGCACCTAAGTTTCAAAAATCGGTGAGGTTTTCTTATGCACAAGTCTTTACTTACAGAACGCGTATGGATAAGAGAAAAAAAACTTATCTATTTGGCTTGCCGGAGATCACAGTGTAGGCTCATCTTTCCATCTCCTCTTGGAGATCAAGTCCTCGGCAGGAGCCTGCAATTTATGTAGATGAAAATGATGCCAGATGCGATATTATCTTCATGAACATGCGATGCTCATGAAATGGTTATGCATACATGCAACTTGTCGGGGGGCCCCCAGCGCTTCATTTATTTCTCTGTTGCTTAGGGTATGTGCCTGGCTTTGTACAAGGGGTTACATGCAACTAAGGCAAGGCCTGTAGAAAAGGGAGGCTGCCGGGCAGGGTCCGACAGCCACGCCTTACGGGTAGAACTTGCGGAGATGCTCAATATTCCATTAGTTTTGCAATTGAATGCCATCTCCGGTCTCTAGACGGACTGCGCTAGGTCTGGTGACTCATACTACCCGGTAAGGGCCTTCCCACTTCGGCGTCAACTTGTCTGCACCCTTGGCGGACTGAACGCGCCTAAGGATAAGGCGCCTTCCTAAAACACCGGGCATGAACCATGCAGCTGTGATAGCGATGCAGGGCTTGCTGGTAGTGTGCAGCATGCGTAGCAGCCCGGAGACGGTTCTCCTAAAGAAGCACATTGTCGTCCCGCCGGTGCTGATCTTGCGCTACTTCATCATAGGCAAGCACTCGATGTGACCTGTAAATGAGTTCCGTGGGGATAACTGCTTCTGCCCCATACACTAGGAAGAAGGGAGTCTCCCAGGTAGCTTGATTTGATTTCGTTCCGAGGGACCAAATTACCACCGACAACTCATCAATCCATCACCTATCACACTTCTGCAGCTTATCAAATTTTCTTGTCTTGAGTCCTCGCAACACTTTAATGTTCGCCCTCTCAGCTTGTCCATTGATTCTGGGATGTGCAACAGAGGCAAATCAGATCTTGCTTCCGAGGGCATGAACATATTGCATGAAGGCGTGGCTCATGAACTAGGTGTCTTTGTCGGTGATGATCCGGGCAGGGACCCCGAAGCGGCACACCAATCCTTTCAAGAACTTGGTAGCTGACTGAGCAGTCACCTTTCTCACGACTTCTACTTCTGGTCACTTTGTAAACTTTTTGATGCCAATGAACCAGAATTCAAAGCCCCCGGCAGCTCCGGGGAAAGGGCCGAGGATATCAAGCCCCTAGACCAAAAACGGCCATGACAAAGGGATTGTCTGCAGAGGTTGGGCAGGCAGATGGACGTTCTTGGAATGGAACTGGTAGGCTTCACATTGGGTGACTAGCTCGACCGCTGATGAAGCTACGTACCTAGGGTAGGGTCATAGACCTGACCTAGACATCCTCCCCTAGGACAGCACCCTAAAGCTAGGATCATCCAAAGGGTACCATCATCCACTCGACCAGAAACGTTCCACTCGGAAAATCGATGTCACTCGACCGTCGCAGAAGTCACTAGACGGGCAGAAGAGCTAAAGCCACTCTGCATATGCAACGGTCGAGCATTTACTTATAGACTTAATTGACATTTACATCACTTTAATGTGGGCGTTACCAGTAACGTTCTCTCTTCAATGTACCTTAAACCCTCTGTGTCGTGGGCTGGCTGGGGCCTTGGCGCACTATATATAAGCCACCCCCTCCACAGGCACAAATGTTCGCACCCCCTCTAACACACACGCATATAATCCAGTCGACCGCCTCCGGGCTCCGAGACGTAGGGCTGTTACTTCCTCTGAGAAGGGCATGAACTCGTAAAACTCTCGTGTACAACTCCTCCATAGCTAAGATCTCGCCTCTACATCCCTACCCTCCATTCTACTGTCAGACTTAGAACCACGATAGTTGGCGCCCACCATGGGGTCGGTGTCTTAGCGACTTGTTGGAGAAGTTGCGATTTTTCTGATCCCCATCAACATGGTTTCGGGCGGAGGTTTGGCCGAGGGCAGCGAGATCCGTCTCGGTGCGCTCGTATTCGTCGCCGAAGACTCCGCTTGGCTCCAGGAAGCGCCACTTGACGTCGAGGCGCTCCCCGTCCGCGGGGCAATGCAATTTCGCGCGTGCGTCCGTGGCGTCCTCCTATGGTAGTCGTCGACTCAGTATCAGTCGGCTCCTATGCTGACCTCCCTCGCCGGAGCAAGCGTTCCGGTCGATCGAGGCTTCAGCGGTGGGTGCGGCATGCGGTGGCTCGCCAGTCGGCCACCCCCCAAGTCGCGGCAATCGAACCCGACGAAACTCTCTACGGCCTGTTCGACTGGCTCCGTAGAGACTGCATTCGAGTGCGACAGCAGTGACCCCACGGCGGAAGTTTTGATGGTCAATGGACCACGCAATCCTCCTGGCTTCACTCGTGAAGACGGAGGTGAAGGGGCCAGCGATCCGTCGCATGTTCACAAATAATACCGCCCCGAACCCCTCTCTTCGTAGCGGAGGGAAGAACTTCGCCGCCGGAGCATGGATGCGCTTCACGCTCCTATCGTTGGATAAACCCCTGAGGCCCAGGCCTTAGAAGAGGCGCTGAAAGTGCAACTATCCCTAGGTGGTTTTGGTAATTCATAACAACATATAGCTCATTGAGCTAATGCTATTCCAAGATGACTATTTCAGGAAAGCTCAATGATTGGCATGGCATGGATGTGAAAGTGGAACCCTCAAAATGCTAAGGACAAAGGATTGGCTCAAGCTCAAAAGCTCAAGACTCTTCATTTTATATTTTAGTGATCCAAGATCACATTGAGTCTTTAGGAAAAGCCAATACTATCAAGGAGGGATGAGGTGTTGCTTAATGAGCCTCTTGCTTCATGTGCTTAATGATATGCTCCAAAATCCTCAGCTACTTTCCCACTTCCACATATGACCTAAACCCTAAGCCAAACTCGGTCCTACCGATTCTTTCTATCCGACGCCACCGAGTTTCACTTGTCATAAGCCACTGCCAAACCCTAGCAATTCGGTTCTACCGATAGGGATCTCGGTCTCACCGAGATGGGATTGCAAACTCTCTGTTTCCCTTTCGTAACTTTTCAGTCTCACCGAAAGAGCGAACCAGTCCCACCGAGATTGCAGTGTAAACTCTCCGTTTCCTTTTTGTAACTTTTCGGTCTCACCGAAAGAGCAAATCGGTCCCACCGAGTTTACCTGACCAACTCTCTGGTTAGCTTATTACCAAACTCGGTCTCACCGAGTTTGTGTAATCGGTCTCACCGAGATTACGTTATGCCCAAACCCTAACCATATTGGTCCTACCGAGTTGCATGTCAGTCCCACCGATTAGATTTAATTCGAAAATTTTAGGGTTAGGTTTCCGCCGAAACCATCTCGGACCCACCGAGTTGAAAAACTCGGTCCCACCGATTTGGCTTATGCCATTGCACAAGTGAGACTCGGTCTGACCGAGAATTACTTATCGGTGTGACCGATTTTGGAACTCTGTGAAACCCTAGCAGTCTCGGTGCCACCGAACTGTGACTCGGTCTGACCGAGTTCACTAGTTTAGGTGCCAAAACTGCTTCGGTATCACCGAGTTTAGAAATCGGTAGATCCGAGATGCTTTCGGTGGGAAACTAAAACTAAGTTTTTGAATTTTTCTTTTGCAAAAATCTCTGCATTTTGTGATGCTTATCCACTCTATCTCATCTATAACCTATTCACAGGGTCAGCAGTCAGAGTTTGCATCATGTCAGACCAAAGTGATAGCCAGAACTTGTCAGAGCAGCAAGTGCAGATGAGTGAGGGCACTAGTCCCTCAAGTTCCTCAGATGATGGCAGCAGGAGCACCCCTAGCAATCTGCCTAAAGCTGCCACAAGACAGAGAAAGAAGAGAACCTCAGACTCAGAAGATGAGGATTATGTGGCAGAAGAGGAAGCAACTTCCAAGAGAGTTGTGCTCAAGAAAGAGTATGGCTCAGCTGCAGCCATCAAACCAGGAATGCACAAAAAGGCACCTACTAGGAGAGTTCCTACCTCCGAGCCTAGGAAGGCTGTTCCTGAGGAAACTATGAAACTCACTATGGAATCTGAAGAGGAAGAAATTGGCCAGGACAAGAAAAAGAAGAGGGCCAGAACTACCACTGCCAGAGTGCTTGGCAAGGCTTCCATCATGGAAGATGAGGAGGAACAAGAAGAGGTAGCTGCACCAGCACCTAAGGCACCCAAGCTGATGGGTGATGCCATAAGAACAGGGGCAGCTGCTTCCAAGGCCAAGCCAGCTCCAAAGCCAAAGCCAAAGAGGAACACAAGAAGCATCCCAGCTACTGAGAAGAACAAGGCCCAGTGCCTGAAGCTGCAGAAGAAGAAGAAGAAGAGAATGTTCTTAGAAAGCTCAAGCCCAAGATCCCAGACCACAATGATGCTCATCCTGTGGCTGAGGATATGAAACTCAGGAGAGATTCAGGGTTCCGGAAGTGGAGAGAAGCAGACCCGTATGCTTCAAGGAGAAGGACTGCAGTTGACTACAGGTTTCACACCAAGGAGCAGCAAGACTTTTATGAGACAGTGCTGCTAGACAAGAAGCCAATTGTCTGTGATATGAGATGGGTTGATTGGCAATACATCAAGGACAACGAAGAGTACTACCTTGGAGTGCTCCAGACTCCACCACCACCTGAAGATCAAGCCTGAGTGTTGACTTAGCACTATGCATTTTCTAGGAACTTTTTGGTAACTTGTTGCCAAAGGGGGAGAAAATGTATAGATCATAGGCTTCGAGAGAGAGTGTTGCTTTTATTCTCTCTTGTTTTATTTGGTGGTTTTTCGAACTTTGTTTGCTTTTGTGTGAGATACTATGTCATTGCTCGTGAGACATTGATGATCATGTGTTTGATCATAAGCTACACTTAATGTTTGCTTAATATTATCATCTTATCTATCTTATGTGATCATTCACTATTCTTGGTGATGAGTGCATGTATTTCATTCTTATCATTTTAAGCGCTCCACCAAGATGTATGTGACATGGAAGAGTAACCCATGACTCTAACTCTTTGTGCATTTGCAGTCCAAAGCAAATTTTAAATATGCACAAATTTAGGGGGAGCTCTTACTTGTCACATACTTCTCAAAGCGACGATATATTTCATGCTTATTATCATTTGTCGAAGCTTTGATCTATATGTTGTCATCAATTACCAAAAAGGGGGATATTGAAAGTGCAACTATCCCTAGGTGGTTTTGGTAATTCATAACAACATATAGCTCATTGAGCTAATGCTATTCCAAGATGACTATTTCAGGAAAGCTCAATGATTGGCATGGCATGGATGTGAAAGTGGAACCCTCAAAATGCTAAGGACAAAGGATTGGCTCAAGCTCAAAAGCTCAAGACTCTTCATTTTATATTTTAGTGATCCAAGATCACATTGAGTCTTTAGGAAAAGCCAATACTATCAAGGAGGGATGAGGTGTTGCTTAATGAGCCTTTTGCTTCATGTGCTTAATGATATGCTCCAAAATCCTCATCTACTTTCCCACTTCCACATATGACCTAAACCCTAAGCCAAACTCGGTCCTACCGATTCTTTCTATCCGGCGCCACCGAGTTTCACTTGTCATAAGCCACTGCCAAACCCTAGCAATTCGGTTCTACCGATAGGGATCTCGGTCTCACTGAGATGGGATTGCAAACTCTCTATTTCCCTTTCGTAACTTTTCAGTCTCACCAAAAGAGCGAACCGGTCCCACCGAGATTGCAGTGTAAACTCTTCGTTTCCTTTTTGTAACTTTTCGGTCTCACCGAAAGAGCAAATCGGTCCCACCGAGTTTACCTGACCAACTCTCTGGTTAGCTTATTACCAAACTCAGTCTCACCGAGTTTGTGTAATCGGTCTCACCGAGATTACGTTATGCCCAAACCCTAACCATATTGGTCCTACGGAGTTGCATGTCAGTCCCACCGAAAATCTCTAACGGTCACTAGGTTTACCTTTTTGGTCCGACCGAGTTTGTTGATTCGGTCCCACCGAGATTGGAAAACTGTGTGTAACGGTTGGATTTTGTGTGGAGGCTATATATACCCCTCCACCTCCTCTTCATTCGTGGAGAGAGCCATCAGAACACATACACAATTCCAACTCATATGTTCTGAGAGAGAACCACCAACTCATGTGTTGAGACCAAGATATTCCATTCCTACCATATGAATCTTGATCTCTAGCCTTCCCCAAGTTGCTTTCCACTCAAATCTTCTTTCCAAAAAATCCAAATCCTATGAGAGAGAGTTGAGTGTTGGGGAGACTATCATTTGAAGCACAAGAGCAAGGAGTTCATCATCAACACACCATTTGTTACTTCTTGGAGAGTGGTGTCTCCTAGATTGGCTAGGTGTCACTTGGGAGCCTCCGACAAGGTTGTGGAGTTGAACCAAGGAGTTTGTAAGGGCAAGGAGATCGCCTACTTCGTGAAGATCTACCGCTAGTGAGGCAAGTCCTTCGTGGGCGATGGCCATGGTGGGATAGACAAGGTTGCTACTTCGTGGTGGACCCTTCGTGGGTGGAGCCCTCCGTGGACTCGCCGACCGTTACCCTTCGTGGGTTGAAGTCTCCATCAACGTGGATGTAGGATAGCACCACCTATCCGAACCACGAGAAAAACATCCGTGTCTCCAATTGCGTTTGAATTCTCCAAACCCTTCCCTTTACATTCTTGCAAGTTGCATGCTTTACTTTCCGCTGCCAATATACTCTTTGCATGCTTGCTTGAATTGTGTGATGATTGCTTGACTTGTCCTACAATAGCTAAAATCTGCCAAGAACTAAAATTGGGAAAAGGTTAAGTTTTTATTTGGTCAAGTAGTCTAATCACCCCCCCTCTAGACATACTTTCGATCCTACAGGCGCGCCTAGCCAACTTGGCTGAGCGCACTCGATTGGAGAACTCCAGCGCGCACTCGACGCGCGTGCTCGGCAGCGTATCCCCGAGTCCAGTCGACGCCAACTTTTTCCGCCTCCAACTCAGGTATACCGAACTCCGATCCAGAATCTTGCAGCTGCGGCCCGAATAGCGGAGTCAATACAACCTTCCTAGTCAGAGGCTGGTCGAGGTTTGGTGCAGATCCAGGCTTTGCTCGGAGCAGTGGGAGAATAGAATACAACAGTATCCCAGTTGCGGAATAGGATCCATAGCAGATCCGTGGTCGCAGACACAGTCCAGTCGGCTCACAGCCCGAGATCGCCCCCGAGGTGTGAGTGACGTGGAGACCAGCGAGATCCGTATAGAATCCGCTAGCAGTATGATCACCGACTAGATCACGATGATCGTCGTCGAGTGCCCACGCCTCCCCCAAGGAGTGGGTCATACGTGCCTGGGCAGCATGATGACAGACGTCCTCACAGTGGTGGGCGAAGGATTCCAGTCAACCCCAGGGAACCGGGCTTTGACGCGAGATCTATTCTCGTTCAGGGCCTAGTCGACAGAAACAGAGCTGACAGAGAAGACCACGACAGGGATTTTCCAACCAGCAGCAGAGTGCATGTCTCTGGTCTAGAGTGCTTCAGTAGAGCCATAAGGGCTATGACGATTCCTCCCAACTTCAGATTGGCGACTGGAGTCAGTAAGTTCACTGGTGAGTCCAAGCCTGACACTTGGCTTGAGGATTACCGAGTGGCTGTACAAATTGGTGGTGGCAACGATGAAGTGGCCATGAAGCACCTTCCTTTGATGTTAGAGGGCTCGGCCAGAGCGTGGCTAAATCAGTTGGCGCCTGGTAGTATTTATACTTGGGAAGATCTTGCCCAAGTGTTTGTCAGAACATTTGAAGGTACTTGCAAATGACCGGTAGGGCTGACAGAATTACAGTGTTGCATTCAGAAACCGAATGAAACTTTGAGGGATTATATCCAGAGATGGATCACGTTGCACCACACAATGGAGAATGTGTCGGATCACCAGGCAATTTGTGCCTTCAAAGAAGGCGTCAAGTATCGGGAGTTGAATCTGAAATTCGATCGGAAAGGAGATATGACTCTGACTCGGATGATGGAGATTGCCACCAAGTATGCTAATGGTGAAGAAGAAGACCAGCTCCGAAGTGGCAAGCACAAAACACTCACCCACGCAACCGGAGGAGAGAACTCCAATCGGAAGCAGAAGCGCAAAGCCGAGCCAGCCGCTCCTGGTGAAGCCTTAGCCGTGACTCAAGGAAGTAAAAGATCATGATGGAAATTATGTGCTAGATTTACCATGCCACATTCACACCAAAAAAGATGAAGAGGGTAATTTCATTTACCCGAAGCATACCACTCGAAAGTGTCGACTCCCAATCAAGCAATTCCGAGAGAAACAGCCCAAGGAAAAGGAGAACAAAGTGGACAAAGTTGAGGATGAGGAGGAGGACAATGATGGTTACCCCCATGTCAATTCCACTCTTATGATTTTCGCTGATGTTGAGAGTAAGAGTCGACTGAAAGTCATCAACAAAGAAGTGAACATGGTCGCTCCAGTGACACCCAGTTATTTGAAGTGGTCTCAGACTGCCATTACATTCGACCAGTCCGATCACCCAGCGCACATAGCTACCCCTGGGAGGCAAGCGCTGGTGGTCGACCCAGTAGTCGAAGGCACTCAATTGACTAAGGTTCTGATGGATGGTGACAATGGGCATTCCGATGTCCAGAATTAGTGAAATTAATATGAGTTTCCATGGAGTTATACCTGGCAAGAAGGTTGCGTCACTCGGCCAGATCGCCCTTGATGTAGTTTTTGGTGATTCCAAGAATTACCGCAAAGAAAAGTTGACATTTCAAGTTGTGGATTTCCAGAGTGCTTATCATGCTATTCTAGGCAGGCCGGCTTATGCACGTTTTATGGCTCGACCATGTTACATGTACCTCAAATTGAAGATGCCTGGTCCTAAAGGGGTGATCACTATCACCGGCAGTCGAAAGAAGGCAGAAGAGTGCTTCCAGAAGGGCTCAAAGATCGCCGATGCAAAGATGGGAGTAGTGGAGTTGCAGGAGTATCAAAAAAATGCAGATCCGAGTGATTTGTTGCGAGCTAGGAAGCCTGCCACAGATTCAGCATTCCAGACATCTGGTGAAATGAAGCCGATTCATATTCATCTAACGGATCCCAATGCTGCTCCGACTCACATTTCAACAACACTCGACTCCAAATAGGAAGAAGCACTCATCCAGTTCCTCCATGAGAACTAGGACATCTTTGCATGGAAACCTTCTAACATGCCAGGTGTTCCCAGGGGACTGGCTGAGCATTGTTTGCGAGTCGACCCAAAGGTGAAACCAGTCAAAGAACATCTTCGACGGTCCGCCATACATAAGAAGAAGGCAATCGGTGAAGAAGTGGCTCGACTTCTGGCAGCTGAGTTTATCCGAGAGATTTACCACTCCGAGTGGTTAGCTAATGTTGTCATGGTCCCAAAGAAGGACGACTCACTTCGCATGTGCATCGACTTCAAACATATCAATCGGGCCTGCCCGAAAGATCACTTTCCTCTCGCTCGCATTAACCAAATAGTCGACTCGACTGTGGGGTGTGAGCGTTTGTCATTTTTGGATGCTTATTCCGGGTATCATCTGATCCGTCTGTATGGACCCGATGAGATAAAAACAGCTTTCCTCACCCCATTTGGGTGCTCCTGTTATGTCACTATGCCATTCGGTTTGAAGAACGTTGGAGCCACATTCATGCGGATGATTCAGAAGTGCTTGCTCACTCAGATCAGTCGGAATGTGGAAGCATACATGGATGACATTGTGGTCAAGTCACGTAAAGGTTCCGACCTACTGGCTGACCTTGCTGAAACCTTTGCCAACCTCAGAAGGTATGATATCAAGCTCAATCCATCAAAGTGCACATTTGGAGTTCCAGGCGGAAAATTACTCGGTTTTCTCGTTTCCGAATGAGGGATCGACGCTAACCCAGAGAAAGTAGGTGCCATACTCCGAATGAAATGCCCTGTGCATGTGCATGATGTCCAAAAGCTTACTGGTTGTTTGGCCGCCCTAAGTCGATTCATTTCTCGCCTCGGTGAAAAGGCACTGCCTCTTTACCGACTGATGAAGAAGTCAGATAAGTTCGAGTGGACTCCTGAAGCTGATGCAGCATTTGCAGAGCTCGAAGCCCTACTTTCCACCCAGCTGGTGCTTGCTGCTCCAATCAGCAAAGAGCCTTTACTGCTTTACATTGCAGCCACTGGACAAGTCGTCAGTACAGTACTTACGGTCGAGCAAGAAGTAGAAGGAAAAGCCTACAAAGTTCAGCGCCCAGTATACTATGTCTCTGAATTTTGACTCCATCGAAGCAAAGATATCCACATTATCAGAAGCTTGTTTATGGGATTTATATGACCACGAAGAAGGTTGCACATTACTTCTCTGATCACTCCATTACAGTCGTCAGCGACGCTCCATTATCAGAGATTCTAAACAACAGAGATGCAACTGGCCGAGTGGCAAAGTGGGCGATTGAACTCCTTCCCTTAGATATCAAGTTCGATGCAAAGAAAGCTATCAAGTCCCAAGCAATAGCGGATTTCCTCGCCGAGCGGATTGAACAACAACTGCCGACTCAAGTTCACACAGAACACCGGACCATGTTCTTTGATCGTTCCAAGATGTTGAATGGTTCCGGTGCTGGGGTGGTACTGGTATACCCCCGAGGAGACAAGCTCAGATATGTTCTCCCGATTCACTTTGATTCCTCCAATAATGAAGCAGAATATGAAGCACTCTTGTATGGGTTGCGTATGGCCATCTCACTCGGCGTCCGTCGCCTCATGGTCTATGGCGACTCAGATTTGGTAGTCAATCAAGTGATGAAGGAGTGGGACGTCAGAAGCCCAGCCATGAATGGTTACTTCAACGCGGTGAGGAAGTTGGAAAAGAAGTTTGAGGGGTTAGAGCTCCATCATGTACCCCAACTGAAAAATCAAGCAGCAGATGATTTAGCAAAGATAGGCTCCAAGAGAGAAGCTATTCCCAGTAATGTGTTCCTGGAGCATATTCATGCACCTTCAGTTCAAGAAGATCCCTTCGCTGAGGAGCCCCCGCAGCCTAAGAGTGCCACAGATCCGACTAAAGTCGAGGTCCCAGCCGTGGTCGACTTGATCATGGAGGTGTTGGTCATCATTCCCAACTAGACAGTGCCATACATTGCATATATCCTTAGGAAAGAGCTCCCAGAGGATAAAGAAGAGGCTCGACAGATCATCCATCGATCCAAGACCTTTACTCTAATAAGAGGACAACTGTTCAAAGAAAGTGCAACTGGGGTCAGCCAGAAATGCATAACGCCAGAAGAAGGTCGAGTGATCCTCCACGACATATATTCGGGGACCTGTGGTCACCATGCGTCCTCTCGGACCATTGTGGCTAAAGCATACCGAGCTGGATTTTATTGGCCATGAGCAAATGAAATGGTGAAAGATATAGTCGACATATGTGAAGGCTTCCAGTTCTACTCCAACATGTCGCACAAACCTGCATCGGCCCTGAAGACCATTCCACTCGTCTGGCACTTTGCTTTTTGGGGATTGGACATGGTTGGTCCACTAAGGACTAGTAGGAGTGGCTTCACTCATGTGCTTGTAGCAGTCGATAAGTTTACCAAATGGATCGAAATCAAGCCTATTAAGAATCTTGAAGCTAGTACTACTGTCAGCTTCATCAGAGAGTTGACATTCAGATATGGGGTTCCGCACAGCATCATCACTGATAACGGATCGAACTTCGATTCTGATGAGTTCAGAACCTTCTACGCCTCACAAGGCACACGAGTCGACTATGCTTCAGTCGCCCATCCCCAGTCGAATGGACAAGCAGAAAGAGCAAACAACCTGATTCTCAAAGGACTGAAACCCTGACTGATGCGAGATCTCAAGCTCACAGCGGGCGCCTGGGTTGATGAACTTCCATTAGTGCTTTGGGGATTGAGGACAACTCCCAATCGGCCGACTGGCCGAACTCCATTCTTCTTGGTCTATGGGGCTGAAGCTATACTACCGAGCGACTTGCTTCATAATGCACCACGAGTTGAGGAGGAAAGAGAGATGGCCTTGATCCGGTCAACCATTTATCAGCAAGACTTGCGTCGATTCCACGCTAGACACGTGAAGGGTCGAGCCTTTCAAGAGGGTGACTTGGTTCTTCGAGTGGATCGGCAAAAACCGCACAAGCTCGCCCAGGCTTGGGAAGGTCCCTTCATTGTCACCAAAGTGCTCCACAATGGAGCATAACACCTTTACAATGTCGAGCATAAGAAGGACGAGCCACGGGCTTGGAATGCGGAGCTGCTCCACCCATTTTATACTTAAGTACTCGTTCGAATAAAATGTAATAAGAAATACCTTTGTAATTTGTTTATCAAAGACAAGAGCTTTACAGTCCTCTTGAACAATTGTTGTTGCTTTTATTTGCGTCTGAAATCCCCCAGTGGGTGACTTAGCAGTGAATCCGTTTCGCCTAAGTTCAAAAGAAAATCCTACCGAGTGATGAGCAAGCCGAGCAACCTCCACTCGGGGGCTTAGCTGCAGTCCAGTACTCGCCTAAGTTTGAAAATCCTACCGAGTGGTGAGCAAGCCTCTCACTCGGGGGCTTAGCTGCAGTCCAGTACTCGCCTAAGTTTGTAAAATCCTACCGAGTGGTGAGCAATCCTCCCACTCGGGGGCTTAGCTGCAGTCCAGTACTCGCCTAAGTTTTAAAATTACCGAGTGGTGAGCAACCCTCCCACTCGGGGGCTTAGCTGCAGTCCAGTACTCGCCTAAGTTTAAAATCCTACCGAGTGATGAGCAACCCTCCCACTCGGGGGCTTAGCTGCAGTCCAGTACTCGCCTAAGTTTGAAAAATCCTACCGAGTGGTGAGCAACCCTCCCACTCGGGGCTTAGCTGCAGTCCAGTACTCGCCTAAGTTTGAAACCTACCGAGTGGTGAGCAACCCTCCCACTCGGGGGCTTAGCTGCAGTCCAGTACTCGCCTAAGTTTAAAAAATCCTATAAAATATGTCCCTATCTGCAAGGACGACGAGGTATAGGTTGACTGCACTTAGGAGTTGCGCCACAAGTACAACGTACGCTCCATCCCTATCCGCAAGGACGACGAGGTGTAGGTCAACCGCGGCCTTTTACTTCGAGCTACGCCACAAGTACAACGTACACTTCATCCCCATTCGCAAGGACGACGAGGTGCAGGTCGACCGCGACCTTCTTGTCCGAGCTACGCCACAAATACAATGTGCGTCCCATACCTACCCGCAGGGACGACAAGGCGCAGGTCGATTGAACTCTCCACTTTAGGGCTACATCCCAAAGAGCAAATTCCATGCAAAGGCAAATACGAACATATTTAGAAATAAGCCAAGTTCAGATATATCCTAAGAATTCCAGGCGACGGATCAAAAGTATTCGAGCACCAAGCCCGAAGGATTTTAATGGTTACAACAACCACTCGGCATCCCGAGGCAAATTTAAGGCAAGTTTAAATCTCAAAGTTTGTTCATTCGGCAGGAGGAGGGCTGGCAGGTTCAACGAATTTGTCCAAGTCGATTCCATCTGCAATCCGACTGGCGGCAAATATGAAAGTCTCCATAGAGGATTGGAAATCGTGTCTTTTGGTGTTGGCGACCTTGATCGCCGCCAGCTTATCTTCGCGGGCTTCCTTGCAGTGGACTCTTAGCAAGGACAACGCCACGTCAGCACCACACCAGGCAGAGGACTTCTTCCACTCTCGCACTTGACCAGGGACCTCGTTGAGCCGAGTCATCAAAGACTTGAGGTCATTTTGAAGCGTCGCCCTTGGCCAGAGTGATGAGTCAATCCGTGAAACTGCCACCTTCAGACGAGCGAGGTAACTTGTAACACTAGCGACACGGGATTCTAGTCGAAGCACATTAATGGCAGCCTCGTCGCCGACTGGAGAAACAATAGGGTCCAAACCCGTCTCGATCCTTCTAGTCTCCTCGTCAAAGTTTTGGCAGAATTCTGCAGTCAAGGAGTTAGTGAGTCGACTGGACTGGGATAACTCACAAGCAGTAGAGCAGTTGGATTAAAAGGAGTACCTTCAAGCATGAGAAAGAGCTTCTTGGCAAGAGTTCTCAGATAATCTTCCATGTCATTTCTCTTACGAGCCGCGGACTCCAGCTTCTCATTCAGAACCATCTTATCCTTCTTCAGACGAGTTACCTCTCGGTAGGATTCAGTGAGCGAGGACTTCAGCTTGCTTACTTCTTCTTCCAGCACTCCGACCAAAGCCAGCTTCTGGTCTGCAAGGGCGGTCTTATCTTGAGCTTCCTTCTGCGCAGCTGCAAGGTCCAAGTCCTTCTTCTCCAGAGCCAACCTAATTTTCTCTTCAAAATAAGCAATCGGATCAAACAAGAGATCGAAGAAATATTTTAAAGGATGATCGACGTGAACAGTTGACAGGCAGTTACCTTCCATACCAGCAGCTTCGTCTTGAGCTTTCTTCAATTTTTGTTGGGCCAGCCCAAGTCAAGGTTGAGTTGCCTCTGCTTCTCAAATTCGGCGAACTTAAAAATGAGAGTACAAGATTTTTGCAGAAGGTAAAAGACATGTCAATCGACAAGATCAAAGATTATTTACTTCTGAGTGAATAAAACTTAAAAGTTTACTCAGACCCCAGCCGACTGCCCGCAGTCGACCGCGGTCTCGGGGACTACACCTAATGGGTGCACTTGGCGTCCCCCCAATGATTCAGACCCCACTCGACCGGTCCGCCCGGGTCGAGTAAAAAAAGAGAAGAAAGACTGAAGAACTATTCAGACCCGGCCGACTGCCAGCAGTCGACCGCGGTCTCGGGGACTACACCAAGTGGGTGCACTTGACGTGCCCCCACTGTTTCAGATCCCACTCGGTCGGTCCGCCCGAATCAAGTGGAAGAAAGGAAAGTGAAAAGTACTCAGACCCCAGTCGACTACCCGCAGTCGACTGCAGTCTCGGGGACTACACCCAGTGGGTGCACTTAGCGTGCCCCCACCGGTTCAGATCCCACTCGCCCAGGCCGAACGGAAGAGCACAAATACTAAAGACAACAAAATACCTAGTGGGTGTACAGATTCGACGCAAACAATAAGAGATTGTATGAAAGAAAATATTTCAGGTAGCATATCCTAATAGAACAAGGTCAGTCGAAAGCCAACTTACCTGGACATTGGCCCGAAGAGCCGCGGTGGCATCGTAAGAAGCCTGGTTGTTCTCGTGCACCGTCTTCATCCGCTCCATCATCACGTTAGCCTGACGGATAGCCTCCGTAGCGGCTTCCGACTGGCTTTCCGGAATATGATATTTGGTGAAGAAAGGGGCAGACGGCCCAGATGCGGCAGCTTGGAGCTCCGAGGCATAGGGTTGGGCGGCTGAAGGAAATACTGGTACAATTGACGGTGTAGGGCGCTCACTCGACAATGGGACAGCAAAAGTTACAGAGGCCCCTCCTGCATCTTCAGGTTGTCGGACAGTTGGTTTCATCGTTAGTCCTGGCTGAGATGTCTTGCCAGCCGCTACTTTTTTATTCTTTCTGGGCCTCGGGGCCACATCTTCATCATCATCCGGAAGCTCGATAACGTTGGGTGGGGCTGCAAATAAATCAGTCGACCCCAAGTGAATTGCCAGAATTTGATCCGCCAAATAATCAAGAACAAGATCACGAGAATTTTACCTGGGTTGGAGGTAACTGCGTCTTCCATTTCCTCGTCCGGTATTGGCGGGAAGAAGTTCCATAGGTAGCAGCACTGCAAATGTCAACTTTCAGTCGGTTATGTTCTGTTGCTCGAGTCGACCAAAAGATTGGGTCAGATGATTACCCGGAGATGGTAGGAATGGTCACTTTGATTCTGGGCGAAGCCTTCGGCGGTTTAGAGGATGTGGCCTTCAACGGTTTCGGCGCAGGAGGCGGCGCAGTCTTGAGCTGTTTCGGTCCCTTCTCAGTTGGCACCGGAGAAGACGTCTGAGGGCGCTTTGAAGACTGCCCAGTCGGTGCGGTCACCAGGTCAGGGGTGTTTGTCGGGTCATGAGCGTGCTTGGACCTCCTTTCTCTGCGAGGAGGCGAGTCGACCTCTTCTTCGTCACTTGGGTCGTCGCTCACCTCGTCCTCCTCTGCATCCGAGTTCCACTCACCACTCTCGCCCCCACTCACCTCTTCCTCGACATTTTTCTCCTGCACTCCATTGGGCATCGAGTACATATCAATAAGAGCCTGAAAAGAAAATGAACAAAAGAAAGACAGTCGACCGTCAACAAGATGTTACATAGTAAATCAAGAAGACACTCAACAATGCAAAATTGTACCTGTTCCGGCTGGCGCAAATGGTCGAATGGAACCACCCTCCTGGACCCCCGGGGATTATCCTTGTTGCCAGTAATACCTCTCAGCCACATCTCCACTGTGTCCTCACTAACATCCTCCGGTTGGATCCGAGTGGAATCCTCGAGTCCCGAGTACATCCACATCGAATGGTCACGTGCTTGGAGTGGTTGGATGCATCGACTGAGGAAGACCTCCAGCAGGTCCATACCAGTCACTCTGTCGCGGACAAGTTGGATGACCCTCTCGACCAACACCTTCACATGCGCCTTCTCTTCCGGGATCACTCGAGCCATGGATAAGGGTGGAAGTCCAATCGACTGAACCGGGGTCAGCTGGTCCTTGCAGTAAAACCAGGTCGACTGCCAGCCCCGGACCGAGTCAGGAAGGATCATAGCTGGGAAGGTACTCTTGTTCCTCATTTGGATTCCAAGACCCCCGCACATCTATATCACGTGCGTCCTCTCGCCACTCGGGTTGGCCTTCTTGACCGTCTAGGAGCGACATGTGAATATGTGCTTGAAGAGATCCTAGTGTGGTCGGCAACCCAAGAAATTCTCGCACATAGACACGAAAGCAGCGAGGTACACGATGGTGTTTGGAGAAAAGTGGTGGAGTTGAGCCCCGAAGAAGTTCAAGAAACCACGAAGGAAGGGTGGGGAGGCAAAGAAAACCCGCGGTCGACATGAGTGGCGAGGAGGACGCACTCACCCTCCTACGGCTGCGACTCGGTCTCGTTCCCCGGGAGCCGCACCGATTCATGGGGGATCAGTCCCCCCTCAACCAGGTCATCAATGTCATCTTGACTGATTGTCGAGCAGATCCAGTCGCCCTGGATCCAGCCAGGCGGCAGGCCGGACCTCGACGAAGATCCGCCCCGGCTGGTCTTCTTCCCTTTCGCCTTCACCGTTGCCTTCTTCGCACGCTCCAACGCCACCGTCTTCTCCTTTCCCATGGCAGCGAGTCAAGTTCGAGCGGGGCGACGACGCCGAGAGCAGAAGCAGGCGCAGCGGAGGAATCTGAGGAGGAGGAAGAAGAGTGGGGGCGCACTGTTCAAAGGCCCCGGTCCGACGCCTTATATAAGGTCGCTTCCGAGTTACTGACTTGTAGGCCCGGATGATCTTATCAAATCCCGCAACAGGCGCGCGCGATACGTGGCAAAAAAGGTGGCACGGAGATCGAGGTGGCCTGCCTAATCCGTCCCGATTACTGCGGCCTCCTCCGCTCGGTGCGCTTCCCAAAATTTGAATCCCGTGAAATCCGCAGACGGCAGAACAACCCGTCAGATAGAAGATTTTTCCCATATCAACACTCGAAACTTAACAACGAAAGTTCACTCGACAAAACCAAGAATGGATCAGGACGACTGAACAAGCAGTTGAAGCCATCATGGAAGTTCATTCGACCTCTGGGCGAGACATTATCAAAGCACAAAAGCTGAATCGGAGGGATTATCAGCTCCTTCTCCACTCGAACCCTGAACCATTCGGGGGCTAATGATGAAGCTACGTACCTAGGGTAGGGTCATAGACCTGACCTAGACATCCTCCCCTAGGACAGCACCCTAAAGCCAGGATCATCCAAAGGGTACCATCATCCACTCGACCAGAAACGTTCCACTCGGAAGAATCGATGTCACTCGACCGTCGCAGAAGTCACTCGACGGGCAGAAGAGCTAAAGCCACTCTGACTATGCAACGGTCGAGCATTTACTTATAGACTTAATTGACATTTACAACACTTTAATGTGGGCGTTACCAGTAACGTTCTCTCTTCAATGTACCTTAAACACTCTGTGTCGTGGGCTGGCTCGGGTCTTGGCGCACTCTATATAAGCCACCCCCCTCCACAGGCACAAAGGTTCGCACCCCCTGTAACACACACGCATATAATCCAGTCGTCCGCCTCCGGGCTCCGAGACGTAGGGCTGTTACTTCCTCTGAGAAGGGCCTGAACTCGTAAAACTCTCGTGTACAACTCCTCCATAGCTAAGATCTCGCCTCTACATCCCTACCCTCCATTCTACTGTCAGACTTAGAACCACAACAACCGCATCTTGGAGATCTGTGGGCCAATAGAATCCTTGCCGGAATGCTTTCCCAACCAACGCCATTGATCCAATGTGGGAGCCGCACATGGCTTTGTGTATTTCTGCCAGCAGTTCCTTTCCATCCTCCCGACAAATGCACTTCAATTTCACACCATTGGGCCTTCTTTTGTGTAGTGTGTCATCGATAAACTGATACATACCGTCCCCCTGATACTCTTTCAGCTTCTTCTTACTCTTCGGGAAGTTCTCCGGTTTGGAGGAAGTGGACTATGTGCCTTGCCCAACTTGGAGCCTGGGGCTCGGCAACAAGTACTAGAGGCACCTCCTCATTTGTGGGGGCGCGTTCCTCGACTACGGGGAACAGTGGCCAGATAGGGGGGTGCGGCCCGCCAATCGAAGGGGAGTTTTTTTCGGCAGGGTCCTTGCCAGGAGCCCCGAGAGGCTTTACCGGGAGAGGCTTACCGGAGTCTAGTTTCCTGCTCTTTCTGGCCATTGTTGCCGGGGATACAGAGGGCTGAGTAAGATGGAGAACAAAAGTTCCTGGTTCCACAAGAAGCTTTTGTTCAGCACAATTTGATAGATGATCAGCAATGTTGTTTTCCGCACGGGGTACGTGCTCTGTTTGCAATCTGTCAAAGTGCTCGTCCAGTCTTCTCACTTCCTCAATGTATGCCTCCATCAATGGACTTTGGTAATCCTTGTTGACTTGTCCCACCACAAGTTGTGAATCTCCTCGAATGAACAGCTTCTTGATTCCCAGTTCAGTGGCAATCTTGAGCCTGGCAAGGAGCCCTTCATACTCTGTTGTATTGTTGGTCGCCTCCTCCCGGGGAAAATGCATCTGGACAATGTACTTCATGTGCTCTCCAGTGGGAGCAATGAGAAGTACGCCAGCCACTGCACCTTGTAGGGAGAAGGCACCATCGAAATACATGATCCACTCTTGGGGTGCTTCCTTGCTAGGAATAATAGTTTCCAGCACTTCTTCATCAGGGGTTGGCGTCCATTCTACAATAAACTCTCCCAATGCCCTGCTCTAAATCATTGAGGTGCTTTCAAATTTCAGGCCAAAGCTGGATAACTCCAATGCCCACTCCATTATTCTTTCGGTAGCCTCAGGGTTTCGGACTATCCTTTGCAAAGGAAAGCGGGTGACAGCCGTGATCTCATGGGCTTGGATGTAGTGGCATAATTTCCTTGATGCCATGACAAGGCCAAAAATCAACTTTTGCACACAAGAGTACCTAGATCTAGCCCCTGCAATAGGGAGCTGATGAAGTACACCGGGCACTTCACCACTTTCTTCCTAGCCACGTCCTTAGGGTTGTTTCTGCTGCCGCGCTCTTCTTTGTCCTGATCCATTTCTGGCGTTGCCAGGATGTTCTCACTCCCCCCCTGGAAGGGACGCTAGCTGAGGCTGCTGCTTCCTCCACTTCCCGCTACGCCACTAGTGCTGCACTAACAACTTGATTAGTTGCTGCCAGATATAGCAGCAACAACTCTTGTGATTTGGGAGCAACAAAAGTGGGCACGGAGGACAAGTACGTCTTCAAATCTTGCAGTGTTGTATCTGCTTCTGGGGTGCACTTCATGGGTCCTACCTTCTTCAAGATCTTGAAGAATGACAAGGCACGCTCGACAGACTTGGAGATGAATTTGCTAAGCGCGGCAAGGCACCCTCTCAAACGGCTTACATCCTTAACTATCTTAGGTGCCTGAATCTGCTCGATAGCCTTGATTTTATCAGGGTTGGCCTCTATCCCGAGATGGGACACAAAGAAACCAAGAAGCTTGCTGGAGGGAACGCCAAACACGCACTTCTACGGGTTCAGCTTCAAGTTGATCTTGCGCAGATTAACAAACGTCTCTTCTAAATCCTGGATCAGGGTTGATCTGTCCTTGGTCTTCACCACAATATCATCCATATAAGCTTCAATGTTCCTTTGCAACTATGATTCAAAACCAATCTGGACTGCTCTTGAAAAAGTGGACCCGGCACTCCTCAACCCGCAAGGCATGCGCACGAAGCACTATGTGCCACATGGGGTGATGAACGAGGTCTTCTCTTCGTCTTCCTTGGACATAAAAATCTTATCATATCCAGAGTGCGCATCCAGAGAAGAGAGCAAATCACATCCTGAAGTGGAATCCACAATCTGGTCGATGCACGACATGGGAAATGGGTCCTTTGGGTAGGCCTTGTTAGGATCTGTGACATCTATGCAAAGCCTCCATATTTCGTTAGCCTTGCGTACGACCACTGGGTTTGCTAACCATGTTGGATGCAATAATCCTCTGACCAAACTAGCCGCCTCAAGTTTCTTGATCTCTTCTGCAATGAATTGCTGCCACTCGAAAGCTTGCTTTCGGACCTTCTGCTTGGAGGGTCAGGCATGTGGGTAGACAGCAAGGTGGTGCTCGATTACCTCCCTCGGAACACCGAGGATATCAGACAGTTGCCAAGCAAACACATCGATATTCGCTCGGAGGAAGGCAACGAGCGCGCTTTCCTATTTGTCATCAAGGGTGGCACTGATAGTGTGACGCCCCCGATTTAACCGTACACTAATCATGCACGCAAATGTGTACGAACAAGATCAGGGACTCACTGGAAGATATCACAACACAACTTTAGACACAATTAAAAATAATACAAGCTTTATATTACAAGCCAGGGGCCTCGAGGGCTCGAATACATAAGCTCGAATACACAAGAGTCAGCGGAAGCAACAATATCTTAGTATAGACATAAGTTAAACAAGTCTGCCTTAAAAAGGCTAGCACAAAAGTAGCAACAATCGAAAAGGCTAGGCCTCCTGCCTGGGACCTCCTAACTACTCCTCGAAGACGAACTCCATGTAGAAACATCCTCGGGATCCTCTGACTCCTGGACTCCACCGATCTAGTTGCATCATCCGAGAAGAGAGGAAAAAGGAGGAAAAGGGGGAGCAAAGCAACCGTGATTACTCATCCTAAGTACTCGCAAGCAAGGATCTACACTACATATGCAAAGGTATCAGTGTAAAGGGGTAATATCTATCGGCTAAACTGCAGAATGCCAGAATAAGAGGGGGATAGCTAATCCAATCGAAGACTACGCTTCTGGCGGCCTCCATCTTGCAGCAGTAGAAGAGAATAGCTGGAAAGTAACAAGTATCCTCGCTTCTGGTAGCCTCCGTCTTGCAGCAGTAGAATAGAGTAGATGATAAGTTCACCAAGTAACATCGTATAGCATAACCCTATCCGGCGATCCTCCCATCGTCGCCCTGTGAGAAAGCGATCACCGGGTTGTCTCTGGAACTTTCCTGGGTGTGTTTTATTAAGTATCCGGTTCTAGTTGTCATAAGGTCAAGGTACAACTTGAAGTCGTCCTGTTAACGAAGATCACGACAATTCGAATAGATAAACTTCCCTGCAGGGGTGCACCACATTTCCCAACATGCTCGATCCCCTTTGGCCGGACACACTTTCCTGGGTCATGCCCGGCCTCGGAAGATCAACACGTCGCAACCCCACCTAGGCACAACAGAGAGGTCAGCACGCCGGTCTAAATCCTATGGCGCAGGGGTCTGGGCCCATCGCCCATTGCACACCTGCACGTTGCGAGGGCGGCCGGAAACAGACCTGGCCTCCCTAATACAAGAGTAGGCGTTCCAGTACAATCCGGAGCATGTCGCTGAGTCGCTGACGTCACGAAGGCTTCGGCTGATACCACGACGTCGAGTGCCCATAACTGTTACCGCGTAGTTGGTTAGTGTGTATAGGCCAGTGGCCAGACTCAGATCAAATACCAAGATCTCGTTAAGTGTGTTATTTTGAAATAACCGCGGACGCCGACCAGGGCCAGGCCCACCTCTCTCCTAGGTGGTCTCAACCTACCCTGTCGCTCCGCCACATAGGTTCACTCAGAGGGCCGTCAGGACGAACATCCTTTCGGTCCCAATCCTTGAATCACTCGCGAGTACTCTACGAGCCGACCCGACTTTTGTCACCACAAGTATCACATATTATGTATAAGTATATACCCGTGATCACCTCCTGAGGGATCACGACCTGATAATATAGCATGGCAGACAGACAAGAATGTAGGGCCACAAATGAAATACTAGCATCCTATACTAAGCATGTGGGATTACAGGTAAAGGTAACAAAAATAGTAGCAAGGACAGGCCATGCATCAGGATAGGATTGACGAAAAGTAGTAACATGATACACTACTCTAATGCAAGCAGTAGAGACAAGAATATGCGATATCTGGTGATCAAGGGGGGGCTTGCGTGGAAGCTCGGTCGAGAAGGAGGGGTCCTCATTGATGTAGTCGATCACGGGGGTATCGGGAACGGTCTCCGGGTCTACCGGAAAGAAGTAATGGAGGGGGAACACAATAAATAACAGAGCAATCAAAGCAACACAAGGCATAACACATCAATACTTGGTGCTAGGGGTGGCCTAACGCGATGCTACACGTTACAGAAGGAGCGGGAAAATGTCTGTGGATATATTCCCGGCTTTGGGCAATTACCGGATAGACGATCCGGAGGGAAAGGATCCATGTTGGCAGTGTTGGAGGCATCTGATAGGTAAGTGGGTAGCGTATTCGGGTTCGTCTCAATTTTCTGATCATTTTTCATATATAAATTATTTTCATCCGAGTTACGGATTATTTTCTATGGATTTACAATGTTTTATTGATTTCGCAATTTCTGAATTTATTATTATTTCGGAATTAAACAGTGAGATACTTTTTATACACAGCTATAACTAGCCCATGTGCATGACAGGTGGGGCCATGGGGGCTGAATTAGCAGCCCGGTCAACAGTTAACAGTTGACTGTTCACTAGTCAAACTTACGCGCGGGCCCCTGGTGTCATAGACTCAAACTAATCAACAGAGTTTCACACGGTTTAAATTATCCTAATTAAGTAATGGGGCCTATTGTCAATGTCCCAATGATTTAGTTAATTTCTATAGTGGGGGGGCCACCAGTCAATGAGTGTTAGAGGTGTATTAGGCCTACTCTAATTGGGGCTAAGCTACAAATTAAGTCAACGACAGGGGTGCCTGGGCATGCATGTAGCCATGGTTGGGAGCCGGGCATGGTGCGGCCGGCCAGTAGAGGGAACGGCGAGCGGGGAAGCAGCCATGGTGAGTGGCGAGTCGCGTGCAGAGGCGAGGGACCGGCGCAGGGCAGCCGGAGGCGAGCAGCGGCGGCCGCGCAAGATCTTCGACAAGCAGCAACCATGCAGCGTAGCGAGCGGCAGTGAACATCAGCGGCCACGGCGGCTCGCAAGCGGGACTGCGCACGTGGGCAGCGCGGCTACGCCACGAATGGGCAGAAGCGAGAGGCGGCTGAGCACGTGTGCGGCAAAGGCGGCCCGGCGGCCATGACCCGCAGCAGCGTGGAGCGGCAACAGCAAGGGCACAGCCAAGGCAGAGCAGGGGCTTGGCCGCAACACGGTGAGCACGCACGGGCGCGGCCAGGGCGTGGGAAAATGACAGGGATTCGAAGGGGGAAACATGGGAATCAGCGCGGCTCACCGAGGGGGAGGTCGGGGACGTGCTTGCAACGATTGGGGTGGCGTGGTGTTGTGGATCGACGGCGAGATGACGCGGCCGTGGTGGAGAGAACGGTGATAAAGGTGACGATGCGGTGCATCCCTGCTCGATTCGAAGCATCCGAGCGAAGGAGACGTCGATGGCGAGTCTGTTGGACAAGTGGCGTGGTGCGGGACGGCTCTGGAGCACGAGATCGACGACATGTGTGGCGACGGGGTCTCGGATTTGTGCGGGGGCAAGAGCTATGGGGCAAGGAAGAGCGAGAAGATGCTAGGGTTTGTACGGGGTCGCGGGCGGCGCCTTGTAGGGCTAGGAGGGGGAATGGATGTTCGACATGCGGCGTCGGCCGTGGAGATGGTGCCACTGCTGTCCCTGCCCCGTTCCTGTAGCTAGGTAGGAGATAAGTGCGGGTGCGGGCTGGGCCTCCTCTGCCACCAAGGCCTAATCAGAAATAGGTTTAGGCCCCTTTTCTATTTCTTTTCTGATTTCTTTTATTTATTTATTTCTTTCTTTTTTGAATTGCGAAATATTTGTCCACAAGATGTCTTTTATAAAATATGGAGTTGTGCCACATAATTACTTTACAATATTTAGTACTGCCATAAAAACGTTGGCAAGCATTTGAATTAATTTTGAATTTTGCATAATGCAAGTGGATAAAACGGTTGTTTTGGGCACTTTTTTAAATAGGTTGGGGCGAATGTAATATTTCAAATAATATTGGTTCATTCAAGAAAATTAGTTAGTACACTTTTGCAATCCAGCGAACATTTTTGTTTTACCATTTGAAGAAATAATTATTTGACTCTATTTTAACTTCAATTTGAATTTGATTTGGATCAAAGTGAGGTTTAGAAAATTAATTGCGATGACATGGCACCATTACTGTGTGGTCACTATAGCATGACATTGGGGGTTGTTACAAATCTCCTCCACTACAAGAAATATCATCTCAAGATTTAAGAGGTGGAGTAAGGAGGAAAGTTTTGGTTATGGAATTCTAACGGATCATTTCGTTCTAGGTTGCTCGTCCTGAAGAAGTCGATCCCTTCCATTGACGTCTTCATTCCTCTGCTCCAGGTCATCATGATGAAGTCATCATCCTTTCTTCGGGGTCTTCATCATACTTACAAAAGGACAAGGGGTAACTTCGAAAGAACGGTCCTCTACTAAGTTGCTTAACTGGTAGATAACATCAGGGAATGTGGCGGAAAGTAACTTGAATTGAAACTTAACAAAATATCGAGAGCAAAGTAATAAGGTACAATAAGGAGTTTCAAGCAACCAGGTAATCTTTAGATGCCTAATCAGAAGGTGAAAGGGTTTCCGAGCAACGGAAATAAGTATTGTGTCTGATACCCGCATAGATCACTAGGAAGGTGGCTCGCGAATTACATATGAAACCAAGCGCAAGGGGTAACTTTGAAACAGGTGTGTACAAGAGAGTCAGGTTTCGATCATGTAGAACTATGGGTTATGGGCCCACCATGTGGGTTAAAAGTAGAAGGAGCAGTGACATCTTGCACGGTCATGATAGGAAGGCAAGTCAGTGGGTAGCCTGTCAGTTATGTCGGCAACAACTTCGGTACTAAGGGCGAGGGACGAAGAGAACCATTTTCATGCTCGTTGAACGAGGCGGACCAATAGGCAAAGTTCTCGTCCATCGGTGGTCACCGGAATGTTATCAACAATAGTAACAGGGTCTTACTGACAAAGTTGTACACCAAGGTGTTTAAATAAGCAGAAAATTATTATTGCTTAGATTATATGTAGATCAAAGAAAGGTTCAATAAACAAATGGAAAGGAAAATGTGTTTAAACAAAATGAATAGGAGTATATCATTTCCAAGATTCAGCAGGGCATGATATACGTGTCAGGAGATCAAAGTCATGACCATATAGATAAAAGGAGTAAGAAGAATTATGATATGTACCCACACAATGATGTTGGATACGTGATCAAGAAACATTTAGCATTGCGCTTACAATGTTCTTGTTGATATTTCAGTACCGCAGTCATGCTTCAGGATAGTATTAACATGGTCATTATGGAAAGGTCAGACTTTGGATACACAAGGGATCCATCGGAAGCAACTCAAAATAAGTCATACAATTTCAAGGAAAAGATGAGGATGTGGTTGACGAGATCAACAATAATTCAACAAGATACCCATAACATGGATTTCCATAATTAAGTGAACAAGGGGATAACACTGGACACAGCAAAGTATATAACGATGTATGTTCGAGGAGAACATCCATAATTGAACTTTGAACGAAAATGCATATGGAAATATGGACCAAGTAGCACGATCAATGCTAGAATGATGATTCAAATAAGCAAAAGACTGGAATGAACTACCGACCATTAACTTCAAAGCAACAGGGCTGCTAGAAATACTAAAGTCTCACAGCAGAGTTCACCTATTGGTATTTTGGTTGGAATGAACACGGGCTCCAAGAGATAGAATGGTGATGGCGAGAAGCATCACTTTATCAAGAATTCTTAGTTGGTGGAGTAATCCTCACAACACCCTTGACATAAGAGATGGCAATACTTCAAGGTAGAACATAATACAAGCTGGATAGCAAGTCGCATCCACAACATGAACAAGTTTGTGATGAAAGGAAGATAAGGATGTTGTCGATGGTAAATCGAATTACCAAGGGACGAGGATGGAACTTATCATCATGAATTCGATTGATATCCTAGAAGGCGTCAAAATGTTGACGATCATCACGAAACATTTTTTGGGAGAGGCTTCATGTAGATGCAATCGAATAGCAACTACATCAAGCGAAAGGACTAGCGCAACGAAAGATTATTGGAGCGACAGGTACGACACAAACTCGGAGTCAAGTTTGATGTTCGAGGTGAAACAATAAGACGAGGAAATCGTCGTAGGATTAGCTCATCGTCGAAAGTTGCGCTCCAGGAATAAGGACCAGGTAGCACAGTTAAAATTAGCATGGTAATGATATGGTTGGCTAGACTAGGAATGGCTTGAAGGATTATTAAACTCGTAAGAAATGAAAATTACTTAGAGTTATAGAATCGGAGTGCGGAATCGATTCAACCGATTCAATTATCGGTGTCCTCAAGGGATTAATAACTCAGATCCGTGGGAAATCTGGAATCAATGAGAAACAATACTAGATGAAGACTCATAGGAAGCAACACAGTTCTTTGATATTCTCGAGGTACCGGAGGGTAATACTCGAAGGAAGATCAAAATAGAGGTTGCGGAGATGCATTGATCTGCAGAAGACAAGTGCTTTAACTTGTCCGAGAAATGAAATTAAAGGGGAACAATCATGGTCAGAACCACGGTTGCAAATGACCAAACATAGATACCAGATGAACTTATAATAAGGGGATTATTATTATCACAAGAAGCTTCCATGATAAGTTCCACATTAGGTCCATGGGTGTCGGTGTCAAAACCCACGGATCTCGGGTAGGGGGTCCCGAACAGTGCGTCTAAGGCAGATGGTAACAGGAGGCTAGGGACACGATATTTATCCAGGTTCGGGCCCTCTTGATGGAGGTAAAACCCTATGTCCTGCTTGATTATACTTGATAATATGGGTATTACAAGAGTTGATCTACCACGAGATCGGAGAGGCTAAATCCTAGAAGCTAGCCTATGGTATGATTGTATGTTGTCCTACGGACTAAAACCCTTCGGTTTATATACACACCGGAAGGGGCTAGGGTTACACAAGGTCGATTACAAAGGAGGAGATATACATATCCGTAATACCTAGCTTGCCTTCCATGTCAAGCAGAGTCCCATCCGGACACGGGATGAAGTCTTCAATCTTGTATCTTCATAGTCCAACAGTCCGGCCAAAGGATATAGTCTGGCTGTCCGGAGACCCCCTAATCCAGGACTCCCTCAGTAGCCCCTGAACCAGGCTTCAATGACGATGAGTCCGGCGCGCAGTGTTGTCTTCGGCATTGCAAGGCAGGTTCCTCCTCCGAATACACCATGGAAGAATTTGAATACAAGGATAGTGTCCGACCCTGCAAAATAAGTTCCACATACCACCGTAGAGAGAACAATATTACCATAAATCTAATCTGCTGACACGTTTTGGCAGCATGACATCACGCCACGGCCCGGTAATTATTTGAACCGTTTTTCTTTAACCAGCCCCGCACATAACACGAGGCGGTTTCTTGACACGTCTTGTCAAAGCAGAGATCGTGTTCCCCTTATTACGGGATTCTCATCAATACGAACGTGGGTAACCCAACCGTGCCTAGGACTCCTAGATTTTAGGCAAGTCCTAAACGGCCACGAGGAGGACGCTTGATATTCACCCTCTTTACAAAGGGACAAGGCTGTTACTTTTTTCCCTCCCGTGCTCAATCGAATCCCTCCCACGCCTCGAGTTCTAACACCCAAAGCCAAGGTCAGGTGCTTCGGACCTTCAATCATGTCTGGATCCAGCCTTCAAGGCCGGTGGATGTCTTCCTCTGTCACGGAGGAGGACATCAAGAAGTTGAGGGAGGCCAGATATCTGACCGCCGAAATTTCGCATAGGCTGCCCGCCCGAGGGCAGGTCGTCCCTACTCCCGAACCCAACGAGAACGTTGTGCTCCTCTCCCACTTCCTCTGAGGACTAGGCCTCGCTCTGGATCCCTTTGTCAGGGGTCTAATGTTCTATTACGGGCTGGATTTTCACGATCTGGCCCCGGACTCCCTTCTTCACATATCGTCATTTTTTGTCGTCTGTGAGGCCTTCCTCCGCATTACCCCTCACTTCGTCTTGTGGCTTAAGACCTTCGATGTGAAGCCGAAGATGGTCAAGGGACAGTAGCAGCATGCGGAGGTGCTTTAATAAGCAAAATTGCTGATGCTCCATGGCCAAAGGGTTCCTTTCCAAAGGTGTCCGGATTGTGGCAACGGGAGTGGTTTTACGTCACAGCTCTCCGAAGTGCCAAGTGGGTAGCTGCCCCCACCTTTCGCTCGGGCCCTCCACCACAACTGATGTCATGGATCAACGGGGGACTGACCTGGGGTCCAGCCGAGGATGTGCCAATACTGCAGAGCCGTATCCGAGATCTCTTCGAGGGAGATTTCAGTCTGGTTATGGTAATGCAAGTCATGCTGGTTCGTCGAGTCCAGCCTTGCAAACGCCGGCCCCGCCATATGTGGGAATTCAACCCAGAAGGACCGCACACTATTCAGAATTTCCTTGGCATGACGCACGAGTAGATGTACAAATCGTTCCTCGGACCCCAAATAGAGTGTCCGGACACTACCGAGGACGTGGGCCTGAGCAGCAACCGCACCGCTGCCCAAGTAAGTAATCCCATGGCCGAACACACCGTCCTTTTATTTATCATGACATCATCCTGAAGAATCGCTCTTTGACCAGGACTGGATAACAAAGGCGAAGATGATCCGGTGTTCGGCCCCCCTTCCTGAAGGCTTGGACAATCCGGTGCTGGAAAAGATGCTCGAGCCAGCACCTTGTCCGGTGCCCTCAAAGGAAGATGAAGGGGGGAATAAAGAGGGCGAAAGCGGGCCTCCGTCGCTACCTATTCCAACCGAGGGAATGAGCGCCTCCATGAGGGAGGATAACCGAGGGGAAGAATCTGACATTCTCTCTCCTCGTGGAAGGAACAGGACTACCTCCGAAGATCCGGAAATCAAGGTTTCCAAACGGGAGAAGAAATCTCCGCCAGAGGGTCCTGCCTCGGAGGGTGTTCTTGCCGCACAATGTCCGCGCGGGGATCAGCCCTCTAACAAGTTGTAAGTAATCAAAAGGTATTTAATAGTGAAGATATCCTACCTTACTTCTGAGAAAAATAACCGAAGTATTTATCTTGCAGTTGGGATCTCAGCCCTTCTCAGCTGAGCTCGTCTTCGGGGGATCTTCTTCCGGAGATGATGGAGAGCGAAACGACTCCCCCTGCCACACCGCCTTACGAAGCGGGTGACCCTGAGGTGTCGTCGCGGAGGGTTTCTCCTGATCCGGCAAGGCCAGAAGGTAATCCTATGACCACCCGAAGTCCTCAGTATCCGGCTCTCGAAGAGAGCAATCAAAAGAGTCCGGCACCGTCTGGTGCGCGGTCGGATGTACGGAGGGATCTGCTGGAGAAGGCGGTTATCTCATAAGAGCACCGCACATTGATGGGTACGGTGATTGAAAGGATTTCGTCCGCCGAAAGTGGGCTGCATGAAGCCTTTATGAGTCTACTAACGGGTTTTGAGGTACGTGAAATGATGTATATTTTTGGAAGTACCGCACATTTTTAGATGTGCCCTGTGTAGATAGTAGCCCCTGAGACTTTGGTTGTCGTCGAAAATGGCGGCAAACAGAGGATCATAGTCCCAGGCAATAACCACACTGCCTTTATGTGCAGGTGGTGGAGGCTCCGGTGGCTAGCCGAACTGATGGGTATGCCGAACTATAGCGGCAGCTGGATGCGGCAGATGCGGACATCGTGCTTGTCAATGAGCGGCTTGACGAGGCACAGGGTGAGTGGCCTTTCTGGTGATTGTCACATGATAAGAGCAGCATGATGCCAGTATCTTTAATATGTTGTGACTACAGATGGAGCGGCCACCGTTGAGACCCTTCGGGCGGAGCTTGCCTGAGCCAAGGAGCAAGCAACGAGTAGCAATGCGGCTGCTTTGCAAGCGGCCGAAGAGTTAAGGGCCGAACAGGCCGCACATTGCGAGAGCAAAGAGAAAATGGCCAGGATGGCTGTAAAGTTAAAAGATACTGCCGACCGTTGCCATCTTCTTGAAGAAGAAAACCGGGCGAAGGCAACGGACCTGGAAAAGGCCACGATGGCGACCAAAGATACCCGCTCTGCGATGAGAGCGAAAAAGGAGGAGCTGCGTCAAGCCAGGGATATCGCAGCTGGGAAACCCTTTATGCTGCGGAGGAAGTTTGGAGATCCTCGGTATGCCCCTCTAGACCGGCTGTGGAGTTCGGTGGATGCATATCTGGACTTGGTGGCGAGTGCTGTCGATGCGGCCGAATACTTCCGAGATCAAACAGATCGTGAATTGGACAAGCTATTCTGGTCACAAATTGACGTTCCAGAGCGTCCACTTCCATTGACTGATTGGCTTCCCGAATGGGCCGAGCTGAATAGATTGTCCGGACTCGCCATGAGGTCTGTTGTGGATCATCTGTGGCCGGAAAGGCCAAAGCCGAACATCTATTTTAGTTTGGTGCAGCAGTTCCTTGGTGCGGTGCCGCGCATTAATGCGATGAAGAGGTCGGCGTGCATAGAAGGCTCGCAGATGGCCCTTGCCCGTGTCAAAACATACTGGGCGGAGATGGATGCCAACAATGTTGTGGCGCAGGGTTCGGCCATAGGCCGAGTGGCTGCCGAGCACTATTTTGAAGAAGTTCTTGAAGGCGCTTGTTCGATAGAGGCCCAGTGCTTGAAGAATATTATGTTTGAGTGACATGTGTTCCCATTGTAAAAACTATGTTTTATTAAGTTTATCAAGGCTGTATTTATACTTTTGCCCGAAAGTATTATGATGCCTCCTGTGCGGCCGTTTATGTATATATGTATATAACCTGAAAGATTGCAGTCGTCGGCTTCAGCCCCCATGCATATAATGCGGGGGTGTTCGCAGAAGACGCATGTTCACACTTGACCCAACGTCTTGGTCCATTAAGGAGGTGATATCGTAGCGAACTAGGCAACCGGACTATAATGCTTTAACATTTTCACTTAGCCAGAGGAGTTTGACAGTGGGGCTACTATATAGCCCCTGGTGGCTCTGCACTCATCCAAATTCAGGGTGCGTACATGCCTAGCCGGGAAACAGCCCTTCGTTAAGGCGGAGGAATCCCGAAGATTCCGATAGGTCATCGAGTGGTTGACCAGTCTCACGCTATATCATGACAGCTAGTTTTCGGCTTTCTCTACTGAGGTGCTCGTCCGGATGAACCAGGGCACAATCGTAGTAGTTCTCCTGGTGCCGCCTTAGCCGATAGAGCGGAACGTAAGGCAGAAAAACATAGGAGCCAGGCAAACCCAACATTTGACCAAAGATATGATTCGGAGCTGATGCATATAAGGCCAAACTCGTGACGCCGAATGCTCCCTAAGGTATTCAGTCTTTATGGTGTAAACCGGGCCTAAACAGTGCCCTTTGTAATAAGCCCCTAGTGTCCAGGTACGTGCAATATTCTGACGTGGCCACATGCCAATACGTCAGCATCCTTCTCAATTGTACTGAGAATCTGAGGGATGTGTATCAACAAGAGATAGTAAAAAAGGTTTACGCAGGGTCTTAATCTAAAAAGAATCCTTCAAACGGGTCCCTGCTGCACGTCTGCGCCTGTGTCTCTGTTATGCTGTATTCTGGACGGGTGTAGCACGATGGTCATCTGAAAAAGAGAGGAACTTAATTGAAAAGTTGTCGTGCAAAAGGTAAGTTATACTAAATAAACAATATGAGTAAAGTTGAGCCTGATTGTCACTTGTGCGCACGCGTTGACCCCCTTGTATTGTAATAGGGGTATAGCCATCAAACCTGTATCAATTACATATAGCAGTACCGGACTCGTCCAACCGTGTCCGTGGTCTTAACGACCTGTCAGATGCTTTAGTTGGTGAGGCCGTTTAGTGTGCGGCTGCCAAGGCAGCCGCACGGTCTTCCGCGCGCAAGGAGCACTCAATATTTCCATTTACTGTAATGATGCCACGTGGACCGGGCATCTTAAGCATGAGGGAAGCGTAATGCGGTATTGCGTTAAAGCGAGCGAAAGCTTCGCGTCCGAGTAGTGCTTGATAGCCACTTTGGAACGGAGCGATGTGGAACGTTAAATGTTTGCTACGGAAGTTATCGGGAAAGCCGAATATAACCTATAGTAGCAGGGAGCCCGTGCAATGGGCCTCTAGGCCCGGCGTTACTCCTTTAAAGGTAGTATTGCTGCGGCTAATTTTTGTTGGGTCTATCCCCATTTTGTGGACTATGTCCTGATATATCAGGTTTAGACTGTTGCCACCATCCATCAGGGCTCGTGTGAAGTGGTATCCGTCAATTATTGGGTCTAATACCAAGGCAGCCCATCCTGCACACCGGATACTTGCCGAGTAATCTCGATGGTCGAAGGTGACCAGTTGGAACGATCAGTGGCAGGACTCCGCGGTGATAGGCCCTGGGGCATGTGTCTCTAGGAGTGCCGCTTTGTTTCTCCCCTTTGTCAAGTGTAATACGTTTACTGTTTTGACTTCTGGTGGGAACTTCTTCTGTTCCCCAGTGCTTTGCTTACGAGGCTCGTCCTCGTCTTCGCTTGGTGTATCCTGCCCCTTGTGTTCGGTGTTAAGCTTGCCGGACTGCTTGAAGACCCAACATTCTCTATGGGTATGATTTGCAGGTTTATCGGGGGTGCTATGGATCTGACATATTTGGTCCAGAATCTTGTTTAGGCTGGACAGTTCATCTCTGTTGCCTTTGGGGGCAGCTTTTGCTGACGTGGCCGAGAGCTTTTGAATCCGGTGTTTACCGCTGTGCTCTTTGGGCTGTCTTCTTTATTCCGACGCTTGTTTTTGCTGCGTCGTGATTTCCCGTTTCTGTCCCTGACTTCGGATGAACTTGGGTCGCTGGTGTTGCATCGGGCTAACCAGTTGTCCTCACACGCGCAAAAGCGGGTCATGAGGCTTGTTAATGCTGCCATTGTTCTCGGCTTTTCTTGGCCGAGGTTTCTGGCAAGCCATTTGTCTCAAAACACTGTGCTTGAAAGATGCTAAGGCTTCAGCGTCCGGACAGTCGACTATTTGGTTCTTTTTAGTGAGGAACCTGTTCCAAAGCTTCCGGGCTGACTCTCCAGGCTGTTGAGTTATATGACTTAAATCGTCTGCATCCGGTGGTCGAACATAGGTCCCTCGAAAATTTGCCCGAAAGGCGTGTTCAAGCTCTTTCCAGCTTCCAATGGAGTTTTCGGGGAGGGTTTTAATTCAGTGCCGAGCTGGCCCTTTGAGCTTGAGGGGTAAGTACTTGATGGCTTGGAGATCGTCTCCTCGAGCCATATGGATATGGAGGATGTAGTCCTCAATCCAGACCCCAGGGTCTGTCGTTCCATCGTACGCCTCTATGTTTACGGGTTTGAATCCCTCTGGAAATTCATGGTCTAGCACCTCATCGATGAAAACATAGGGGGTGTGCGGCACCCCTTTATTTGGATGTACCATGGTATTGGATGTTTGTTGTGTTGCATTGTGTGCTGGAGCGCGCTTGCGTGGCCCGTAGATGGATCTGGTTGCGCCGTACTTTTGATGCGAGTCCTCACGTGGATAGCGTACCGGCTTATGTGCGGCGTCGTTTGCCGTTCTATGTTGGCCACGAGGTCGTCTATCGGACTAGATGGCCGTTTTGTTTTTTGATTGCGGGGGATCTAAGGCCTCCTCATCGAATTCAGGTAGCAGCTTTCACTTCGGGTAGCTCTTGGTGTGGCGATTACCGCCATACTTCGCTGTAGTGTTGAGTACTTCACTCCATCTGATTCTGAGTGTGTCTTGTGCAACCCTGAGCCTTTGCTTCTGCTTTTTCAGTCTCCTCGCAGTGGCAACCAGCCTTTGATGGGCATTCTGTTGCTCCGGGTGCCTATCCGGTGTGATATCGTCCGGACTGTTATCTTCGACGGGGTCGGGTTGTTCGGTTTGATTCTCCGTGTTGCCCTGGTCGGGCGATGGTTCACCCTACTCTATCGCTGGGTCTATATGACCGATGTTTCGGCCGAGGCGGGATTTGGAGTGGCGCTTACACCGCCGCTTTGACTGCTTCCCGAGGGAACAACCCTTCGCTGCGTCGTTCCGTTCCTCGTCGTCGTTTTCTTTGGGTGTGTCCACCATGTATACATCATATGATGAAGTGGGCGTCCAGTGCCCTGTGGGCAGTGGTTCCTATTCGTCTCCTGCATCGTCGTCCATACCGTCGATGTTTTTGGAGTCGAAGTCGAGCATGTCGGTCAAATCGTCGACAGTGGCTACTAAGTGGGTGATGGGTGGGCGGCGAATTTCTTTGTCATCCGCATCCCAATCCTGCCGAAAATAGTTCAGCCCGGACTCTCCTGACAGGGAGAGAGACCTTAATGAGTTCAGTATGTCGCCGAAGGGCGAGTGCTGAAAAATATCCGCGGAGGTAAACTCCATGATTGGCGCCCAGTCGGATTCGATAGGTATGGGCGCAGGCAGTTCAGAGTCCGTGGCCATGAAGGGTAAGGTCGATACTCGGCTCGATCGCCGATGAGAGTGCGGCCTCCGTGGCGGGGTCTATCCACCCGTCCATGGATGGCGCAACTGGCTCCGAATTGAGGGTCGGAGCGGTTGCCGGCGCGATCTCCTGAACAATGTCCGATGGCAGAGCTAAATCATGCTCATCGTGACCGTGTGGCACATTAGGAAGGGGCTCGAATCCGTCGAAGATCAAGTCTTCGCGGATATCGACCATGTAGTTTAAGCTTCCAAACCTGACCTGGTGGCCAGGGGCGTAACTCTCGATCTGCTCCAGATGGCCAAGCGAGTTGGCCCGCAGTGCGAAGCTGCCGAAGACAAAGATCTGTCCGGGGAGAAAAGTCTCACCCTGAACTGCATCGCTATCGATGATTAAGGGAGCCATCAAGCCTAATGATGACGAGCAGAGGAACTCTCAATGAAAGCACCAATGTCGGTGTCAAAACCGGCGGATCTCGGGTAGGGGGTCCCGAACTGTGCATCTAAGGCGGATGGTAATAGGAGGCAAGGAACACGATGTTTTACCCAGGTTCGGACCCTCTTGATGGAGGTAAAACCCTACGTCCTGCTTGATTATACTTGATAATATGTGTATTACAAGAGTTGATCTACCACGAGATCGGAGAGGCTAAACCCTAGAAGCTAGCCTATGGTATGATTGTATGTTGTCCTACGGACTAAAACCCTCCAGTTTATATAGACACGGAAGGGGCTAGGGTTACACAAGGTCGATTACAAAGGAGGAGATATACATATCCGTATTGCCTAGCTTGCCTTCCACGCCAAGTAGAGTCCCATCCGGACACGGGGCGAAGTCTTTAATCTTGTATCTTCATAGTCCACCAGTCCGGCTGTCCGGAGACCCCCTAATCCAGGACTCCCTCAATGGGCATGAACACAAAGTTTAAGGTCGACTCCCACTTCTCCAATGCAAACCCTTTCATTCACTTCTCACTTTCGACGTAGTTGTAGAGTTGAAATTTTATCTGGCAAAACACCAGAAGAGTATGACTCGTGAAAACTCTCGACTTCACACGGATTATGGAATGCATAGATTCAACCCATGGGGACATCTTAGGGACATATACCACAAACTTGAAGAGTAAATATCACAAGCTCGAAAGCCGAGCATGGTTAGCCAAATTAGAGAATACAATTTACCAAAGGCATTATATATCGGGGGAAGAACTCACAAGGTGATTGAATATGAAGGACATTGTCAGATAATAATCCAACATTGGATCTGGCGATCCACAATGGATCTGAGGTGAGTATCGGTACTCAATCAGAGGAAGAAAAGAATGCAAAGGCATCATATTATAGTAACAGCTGAATAATTCGACGTTCAAGTTGAAGGAAACTAGGTGGACAATCAGTTACAACATGATTGGCCGAGATCCAACTCAGGGTTCGAGTGATGATTGCGAGCAATCGCAACATAATTAATCAATAGGTTCAGGATGACAATGACGAAGGATGTTAATGAATATTGCCGGACATATGGATTTAACAATAATGCAGGGAGACAAGACTTTCAGGAGCACTAGGCTGCAGAGGATCTTCGGGAGATCGAATTGCATTTGGAGAATTTTATGATACATATGATTAACCGTGGATGAATGAATCCCCGATAAGTGTGAGGAATTATTCATAGGGTTATTCAGGCGTAAAAGAGCTGCAAGGCGGTCAGAAAAAGGATTCTCGAAAGTCGGAGAATACTTTCGGATATCTTGTAATAACAAGAAGGGATGGAAGTATGAATGGCGAGGGTACGCAGTTATCCATAATGATACAACAGTGTTAAGGGGTTGCAAAAGAAATGAACACAAGTTCTATGGAGTAGATCGGAGAGTATCTTCGAAGTCATTTAGTGAAGCAGGCAACCATCCGGAATGAAGGGGCTCTCCGGGGAAAGTCGTTACGAGAACCTAATGTAGTTAGTAAATTCATTTAACCCGAATAGATGAGAGAACAGAGTCCCAGAGTATAGACGAGGAATAAAAGATCCTAATACCACCCAATGGCGATGTGGGTCCGTAAGCCACACAACTATGTTAGTAAAAGGTTTTGTAATTACTAGACTCAACTTCGGCCAGGGAGTTGGAAAGGGAGATTCCTATAGGCAGTCGACTCTGATACCAACTTGTGACACCCCCAATTTGACCGGACACTAATCATGCATGCAAATGTGTACGACCAGGATCAGGGACTCATTGGAAGATATCACAACACAACTCTAGACACAATTTAAAATAATACAAGCTTTATATTACAAGCCAGGGGCCTCGAGGGCTCGAATACACAAGAGTCAGCGGAAGCAACAGTATCTTAGTACAGACATAAGTTAAACAAGTCTACCTTAAGAAGGCTAGCACAAAAGTATCAACGATTGAAAAGTCACGGCCTCATGCCTGGGACCTCCTAACTACTCCTCAAAGCCGAACTCCATGTAGAAACATCCTCGGGATCCTCTGACTCCTGGACTCCACCGATCTGGTTGCATCATCCGAGAAGAGAGGAAAAAGGGGAGCAAAGCAACCGTGAGTACTCATCCAAAGTACTCGCAAGCAAGGATCTACACTACATATGGAAAGGTATCTGTGTAAAGGGGTAATATCTGTGGGCTAAACTGCAGAATGCCAGAATAAGAGGGGGATAGCTAATCCAATCGAAGACTACGCTTCTGGCGGCCTCCATCTTGCAGCAGTAGAAGATAATAGCTGGAAAGTAACAAGTATCATCTCTTCTGGCAGCCTTCGTCTTACAAGAATAGAATAGAGTAGATGTTAAGTTCACCAAGTAACATCGTATAGCATAATCCTATCCGGCGATCCTTCCCTCGTCACCCTGTGGGAAAGCGATCACCGGGTTGTCTCTAGAACTTGTCTGGGTGTATTTTATTAAGTATCCGGTTCTAGTTGTCATAAGGTCAAGGTACAACTCCAAGTCGTCCTGTTACCGAAGATCACGGTTATTCGAATAGATAAACTTCCTTGCAGGGGTGCCCCACATTTCCCAACACGCTCGGTCCCCTTTGCCGGACACACTTTCCTGGGTCATGCCCGGCCTCGGAAGATCAACATGTCGCAGCCCCACCAAGGCACAACAGAGTGGTCAACACGCCAGTCTAAATCCTATAGCGCAGGGGTATGGGCCCATCGCCCATTGCACACCTGCATGTTGCGAGGGCGGCCGGAAACATACCTAGCCTCCCTAATACAAGAGTAGGCATTCCAGTCCAATCCGGCGCATGCCTCTTAGTCGCTGACGTCACGAAGGCTTCGGCTGATACCACGACGTCGAGTGCCCATAACTGTTCCCGCGTAGTTGGTTAGTGCGTATAGGCCAGTGGCCAGACTCAGATCAAATACCAAGATCTCGTTAAGCGTGTTATTTTGAAATGACCGCGGACGACGACCAGGGCCAGGCCCACCTCTCTCCTAGGTGGTCTCAACATACCCTGTCGCGCCGCCACAAAGGTTCACTCAGAGGGCCGGCAGGACGAACGTCCTTTCGGTCCCAATCCGTGAATCACTCGCGGGCACTCTTCGAGCCGACCCGACTTTAGTCACCACAAGTATCATATATTATGTATAAGTATATACCCGTGATCACCTCCCGAGTGATCACGGCCCGATAGTATAGCATGGCAGACGGACAAGAATGTAGGGCCACAAATGGAATACTAGCATCCTATACTAAGCATGTAGGATTGCAAGTAAAGGTAACAACAATAGTAGCAAGGACAGGCTATGCATCATGATAGGATTAACGAAAAGTAGTAACATGCTACACTACTCTAATACAAGAAGTAGAGACAAGAATAGACGATATCTGGTGATCAAGGGGGGGCTTTCCTGGAAGCTCAGCCGAGGAGGGGTCATCGTTGATGTAGTCGATCACGGGGGTATCGGCAGCGGTCTCCGGGTCTACCGGAAAGAAGTAACGGAGGGGGAACACAATAAATAACAGAGCAATCAAAGCAACACAAGGCATAACACATCAATACTTGGTGCTAGGGATGTCCTAACACGATGCTACACGTTACAGACGGAGCGGGAAAATATCTGTGGATATATCCCCGGCTTTGGGCAATTACCGGATAGACGATCCAGAGAGAAAGGTTCCATGTTGGCAGTGCTAGAGGCATCTGATAGGTAAGTGGGTAGCGTCTTCGGGTTCGTCTCATTTTTCTGATCATTTTTCATATATAAATTATTTTCATCCGAGTTACGGATTATTTTCTATGGATTTACAAAGTTTTATTGATTTTGTAATTTCTGGATTTATTATTATTTCGGAATTAAGCAGTGAGATACCTTTTATACACAGCTGTAACTAGCACATGTGCATGACAGGTGGGGCCATGGGGCTGAGTCAGCAGCCCGGTCAACATTCAACAGTTGACGGTTGACTGGTTAAACTTACGCGCAGGCCCCAGGTGTCATAGACTCAAATTAATCAACAGAGTTTCACACGTTTTAAATAATCCTAATTAAGTAGTGGGGCCTACTGTCAATGACCCAATGATTTAGTTAATTGCTACAGTGGGGGCCACCAGTCAATGAGTGTTAGAGGTGGATTAGGCCTACTCTAATTGGGGCTAAGCTACTAATTAAGACAACGACGGGGGTGCCTGGGCACGCATGTAGCCATGGCTGGGAGCCGGGTGTGGTGCGGCCGGCCAGTAGAGGCAACGGCGAGCGCGGAAGCAGCCACGGCGAGCGGCGGGTCATGCGCAGAGGCGAGGGGCCAGCGCAGGGCAGCCTGAGGCGAGCAGCGGCGGCCGCGCAAGATCCTCCGCAAGCAGCAACCGTGCAGCGTAGCGAGCGGCAACGAACATCAGCGGCTACGGTGGCTCGCAGGCGGGACTGTGCATGCGGGCAGCGCGGCTAGGCCGCGAACGGGCAGAAGTGAGAGGCGGTTGAGCGCGTGTGCGGCAAAGGCGGCCCGACGGACATGACCCGCAGCAGCGTGGAGCGGCAACAACACGGGCACAGCCAAGGCGGAGCAGGGGCTTAGCCGCGACACGGTGAGCGCATGGGCGCAGGCAGGGCGTGGGCGAACGACACAGATTCGAAGGGGGAAACAGGGGAATCAACGCGGCTCACCGAGGGGAAGGCCGGGGACGTGCTTGCGACGATCGGGGTGGCGCGGTGTTGTAGATCGATGGCGAGATGATGCGGTCGTGGTGGAGAGTACGACGATGAAGGCGACGATGCGGTGCATCCCTACTCGATTCGAAGCATTCGGGCGAAGGAGACGTGGACGGCGAGTCTCTTGGACAAGTGGCGTGGCGCGGGACGGCTCCGGAGCACGAGATCGACGACGTGTGTGGCGACGGGGTCTCGGATTTGTGCGGGGGTAAGAGCTACGGCGCGAGGAAGAGGGAGAAGATGCGAGGGTTTGTACGGGGTCGCGGGCGGCGCCTTGTAGGGCTGGGAGGGGGCATGGATGTTCGACGTGTGGCGTCGGCCATGGAGATGGCGCCACGGCTATCCCTGCCCGTTCTTGTAGCTAGGTAGGAGATAAGTAGGGGTGCGGGCTGGGCCTCCTCTGCCACCAAGGCCCCTTTTCTATTTCTTTTTCCCGTTTCTTTTATTTATTTATTTATTTCTTTTCTGGATTGCAAAATATTTGTCCACAAGATGCTTTTATAAAATATGGAGTTGTGCCACATAATTACTTTACAATATTTAGTACTGCCATAAAAACGTTGGCAAGCATTTGAATTAATTTTGAATTTTGCATAAATGCAAGTGGATAAAAAGGTTGTTTCAGGCACTGTTTTAAATAGGTTGGGGCCAATGTAATATTTCAAATAATATTGGTTCGTTCAAGAAAATTATTTAGTAATTTTTTGCAATCCAGCGAACATTTTTGTTTTACAATTTGATGAAATAATTATTTGATTCTATTTTAATTTCAATTTGAATTCGGTTTGGATCAAAGTGAGGTTTTGAAAATTAATTGCGATGACATGGCACCATTACTATGTGGTCACTATAGCATGACATTGGGGGTGTTACAGATAGTAAAGGTACCATTAGCGCTAGCCAGCCCTGCTGGGACCTTTTTCACATGAGGTGTAGAAGCCTTGGATCTCTTGCAGTTGGAACTCACAGGCAAGTCATCAACAGGCACAACATACTCCGAAGAGGTACGCTTCCCGGATTCTTTGCTGGTGTCCATGGCCTCTGCTATGACTGTGTCCCGGTACATCTTATCCACGGCCTCTGCTACGACTGTGTCCGAGTACATCTTATCCACGCAAATAATTGCATCCTTCTCGTCTGATGGAATGGAAATGACTCCCACCGGGCTTGGCATCTTCAGAGTGTTGTAAGCATAGTGGGATGCCTCCATGAATTTTGCCAGAGCTAGGCTTCCAAGGATTCCATTGTAAAGCAGGGGGAGGTCGACCACATCGAACACAACCTTCTCAGTCCGGTAGTTCAACTCTCCTCCGAATGTCACTAGCAACGTGATCTTTCCCTTAGGATGACTCCTACCGGGGTTGATTCCTTGAAATTTGCCCATCACTTTGAGTTCTTCCTATGCTATCTGAAGTTCATTGATAACCTTTGGGGAAATAAGATTCAAACCACCCCCCGTTAACCAACATCTTTGTGACTTTGAGGTTGCGGATCGTTGGTGAAACCAACAACGACAAGCATCCTACCGCGGTGGTGCGGTCAGGATGGTCCTCTACGTCAAAGATGATGGGCATGCGTGACCACTTGAGTGGCTTCCGAGACTCTGCCGCTAGCTCCACGGCATTGACCTCACACGCCCACCGTTTAAGTTAGTGGTGAGAGGAGTGCAGAGATGCACCTCCATCAATGCACAAGGCGTCAGTGGCCTTCTAGAATTCCGGCTCGCTGGTTTGCTCTTCATCCCCTCCATCAATTTCACCATTCCAATCTTCCTTCTCTCGGCCCCTGGCGGGTTTTCCTTGGTTCACCACGTCGGCCCTTCGCGCCCGCGCCATTCTGACCTTTTTCCTTATCACGCTTCTCATATTCAGCCCTCTGCTTCTTGACAAGCCGCTCAACCTGATGAAATTCCTGGGGATTGTGGCCCTTGGTCCGATGAATCTTGCAATACAGTCCATCACCTTTTCTACCCTTCTCGGCAGTCGCAGCCTCCCGACAGTTAGTGCACATGGCAACTTCCTTACCGAGGGCTTTGGCCTTAGCCTTCTTGCTAGTACTAGGCGTGCCCGAACCTTCAACGGCTAGTACGGCTTTATCCTTGCACTTCTTGTTATTCTTCTTCTTCTAACTGATGGCCTCGCCATCATCTTCCGAGTCGACATCGACGCCATCCTCTTCTCCAGGGAGTTTTCTCCCCTCCTCCACCCGAGCACACTTGTCCACCAAGGTGTAAAGTTCCTTCCAAGTCTTGGGCAATCGAATGTTCATCTTGAAACGTATCCGACGGTTGCACACGTTGGACTGGAACACATCTATCACAGCTGCCGGGTGGATATCTGGAATATTCATGTGGACTCGGCTGAACCTCTGCATGTACTTTGGTAGAGTCTCTCCTTCCTTCTGCGGGAGAAGTTGCAAATCGCTGGACTGTCCTCGTTCTTGGTGGCTGCCCGTGAAGGCGCCAATGAACTCATGGCACAGGTCAGCCGAGGTCGAGATGGAGTTCTCCGGTAGATGCATCAGCCAAGACCTCACGTTTGGCTTGAGTGCCAAAGGGAAGTAGTTGGAAAAAACCTTCTCATCTCTTCCCCCGCTAGCTTGAACATCGATGGTATATATGCTCAAGAACTCTGTCGGGTTCTGTCTCCCATCATACTTCTCTGGAATCTCTGGCTTGAATGTGCGAGCGGATGGCCAACGGACTTGCCGCAGCTCACGGGTGAAGGCATGGCACCCAGCCTCAAAAGTGATGGGGAACGTAGCAGAATTTTAAAATTTTCTACGCATCACCAAGATCAATCAATGGAGTCATCTAGCAACGAGGGAGAGAGGAGTGCATCTACATACCCTTGTAGATCGCGCGCGGAAGCGTTCAAGAGAACGGGGTTGATGGAGTCGTACTCGTCGTGATCCAAATCACCGATGACCTAGCGCCGAACGGACGGCACCTCCGCGTTCAACACACGTACGGTTGGGAAGACGTCTCCTCCAACTTGATCCAGCAAGGGGGAAGGAGAGGTTGATGAAGATCCAGCAGCCCGACGGCGTGGTGGTGGAAGCAACGGTGATCTTGGCAGGGCTTTGCCAAGCTCAGGGAGAGGGAGGAGTGTCACGGGAGGGAGAGGGAGGCGCCAGGGGCTAGGGTGCGGCTGCCCTCCCTCCCCCCACTATATATAGGACCCCTAGGGGGGCGCCGGCCCTAGGAGATTGAATCTCCAAGGGGGGGCGGCAGCCAAGGGGGGTGGAGTGCCCCCCAAGCCAAGTGGGGCGCCCCCACCCCTAGGGTTTCCAACCCTAGGCGCAGGGGAGGCCCATGGGGGGCGCACCAGCCCACTAGGGGCTGGTTACCCTCCCACTTCAGCCCATGGGGCCCTCCGAGATAAGTGGCCCCACCCGGTGGACCCCCGGGACCCTTCCGGTGGTCCCGGTACAATACCGATTACCCCCGAAACCTTCCCGATGGCCGAAACTTGACTTTCTATATATAAATCTTCACCTCCAGACCATTCCGAAACTCCTCGTGATGTCCGGGATCTCATCCGGGACTCCGAACAACTTTCAGGTTACCGTATGCTCATATCTCAACAACCCTAGCGTCATCGAACCTTAAGTGTGTAGACCCTACGGGTTCGGGAGACACGCAGACATGACTGAGATGACTCTCCCGTCAATAACCAACAGCGGGATCTGGATACCCATGTTGGCTCCCACATGCTCCTCGATGATCTTATCGGATGAACCATGATGTCGAGGATTCCATCAATCCCGTATACAATTCCCTTTGTCAATCGGTACGTTACTTGCCCGAGACTCGATCGTCGATATCCCAATACCTCGTTCAATCTCGTTACCGGCAAGTCACTTTAATCGTACCGTAATTCATGATCCCGTGATCAACCAGTTGGTCACATTTAGCTCATTATGATGATGCATTACCGAGTGGGCCCAGAGATACCTCTCCGTCATACAGAGTGACAAATCCCAGTCTCGATTCGTGCCAACCCAACAGACACTTTCAGAGATACATGTAGTGTACCTTTATAGTCACCCAGTTACGTTGTGACGTTTGGCACACCCAAAGCACTCCTACGGTATCCGGGAGTTGCACAATCTCACGGTTTAAGGAAATGATACTTGACATTCGGAAAAGCTATAGCAAATGAATTACACGATCTTTGAGCTATGCTTAGGATTGGGTCTTGTCTATCACATCATTCTCCTAATGATGTGATCCCGTTATCAATGACATCCAATGTCCATAGTCAGGAAACCATGACTATCTTTTGATCAACGAGCTAGTCAACTAGAGGCTCACTAGGGACGTGTTGTGGTCTATGTATTCACACATGTATTACGATTTCCGGATAACACAATTATAGCATGAACAATAGACAATTATCATGAATAAAGAAATATAATAATAATCATTTTATTATTGCCTCTAGGGCATATTTCCAACAGTCCCCCACTTGCACTAGAGTCAATAGTCTAGTTACATTGTGATGAATCGAATACCCATGCAGTTCTGGTGTTGATCATGTTTTGCTCTAGGGAGAGGTTTAGTCAACGGATCTGCCACATTCAGGTCCGTATGTACTTTACAAATATCTATGTCTCCATTTTGAACACTTTCACGAATGGAGTTGAAGCGATGCTTGATATGCCTGGTCTTCCTGTGAAACCTGGGCTCCTTGGCAAGGGCAATAGCTCCAGTGTTGTCACAAAAGAGAGTCATCGGGCCCGACGCATTGGGTATGACTCCTAGGTCGGTAATGAACTCCTTCACCCAGATTGCCTCTTGTGCTGCCTCCGAGGCTGCCATGTACTCCGCTTCACATGTAGATCCTGCCACAACGCTTTGCTTGCAACTGCACCAGCTTACTGCCCCACCATTCAAAATATACACGTATCCGGTTTGTGACTTAGAGTCATCCAGATCTGTGTCGAAGCTAGCATCGACGTAACCCTTTACGACGAGCTCTTCGTCACCTCCATAAACAAGAAACATATCCTTATTCCTCTTTAGGTACTTCAGGATATTCTTGACCGCTGCCCAGTGTTCCATGCCGGGATTACTTTGGTACCTTCCTACCAAACTTACGACAAGGTTTACATCAGGTCTGGTACACAGCATAGTATACATGATAGACCCTATGGCCGAGGCATAGGGGCCGACACTCATCTTTTCTCTATCTTCTGCCGTGGTCGGGCATTGATCCGTGCTCAATCTCGTACCTTGCAATACAGGCAAGAACCCCTTCTTTGACTGATCCATTTTGAACTTCTTCAATATCTTGTCAAGGTGCGTACTCTGTGAAAGACCAATGAGGTGTCTCGATCTATCTCTATAGATCTTGATGCCTAATATATAAGCAGCTTCTCCAAGATCCTTCATTGAAAAACACTTGTTCAAGTAGGCCTTTATGCTTTCCAAGAATTCTATATCATTTCCCATCAACAGTATGTCATCCACATACAATATGAGAAATGCTACAGAGCTCCCACTCACTTTCTTGTAAATGCAGGCTTCTCCATAAGTCTGCGTAAACCCAAACGCTTTGATCATCTCATCAAAACGAATGTTCCAACTCCGAGATGCTTGCACCAGCCCATAGATCGAGCGTTGGAGCTTGCACACCTTGTCAGCATTCTTAGGATCGACAAAACCTTCCGGCTGCATCATATACAATTCTTCCTTAAGGAAACCATTAAGGAATGCCGTTTTGACGTCCATTTGCCATATCTCATAATCATAGAATGCGGCAATTGCTAACATGATTCGGACGGACTTCAGCTTCGCTACGGGTGAGAAAGTCTCGTCGTAGTCAACCCCTTGAACTTGTCGATAACCCTTAGCGACAAGCCGAGCTTTATAGATGGTTACATTACCATCCGCGTCTGTCTTCTTCTTAAAGATCCATTTATTTTCTATGGCTCGCCTATCATCGGGCAAGTCAGTCAAAGTCCATACTTCGTTTTCATACATGGATCCTATCTCGGATTTCATGGCTTCAAGCCATTTGTCGGAATCCGGGCCCGCCATCGCTTCTTCATAGTTCGAAGGTTCACCATTGTCTAACAACATGATTTCCAAGACAGGGTTGCCGTACCACTCTGGTGCGGAACGTGTCCTTGTGGACCTACGAAGTTCAGTAGCAACTTGATCTGAAGTTTCATGATCATCATCATTAACTTCCTCTCTAGTCGGTGCAGGCACTTCAGGAATAATTTCCTGAGCTGCACCACTCTCCCGTTCAAGAGGTAATACTTCATCAACCTCTACTTTCCTCCCACTTATTTCTTTCGAGAGAAACTCTTTCTCTAGAAAGGATCCATTCTTGGGAACAAAGATCTTGCCTTCGGATCTGAGGTAGAAGGTATACCCAATAGTTTCTTTAGGGTATCCTATGAAGACGCATTTTTCCGACTTGGGTTCGAGATTTTCAGGTTGAAGTTTCTTGACATAAGCATCGCATCCCCAAACTTTTAGAAACGACAACTTAGGTTTCTTCCCAAACCATAATTCATACGGTGTCGTCTCAACGGATTTTGACGGAGCCCTATTTAAAGTGAATGCGGCAGTCTCTAAAGCATAGCCCCAAAATGACAGCGGTAAATCGGTAAGAGACATCATAGATCGCACCATATCCAATAGAGTGTGATTACGACATTCAGACACACCATTACGCTGAGGTGTTCCAGGCGGCGTGAGTTGTGAAACTATTCCACATTTCCTTAAGTGTGTGCCAAATTCGTGACTCAAGTATTCTCCCCCACGATCTGATCGCAAGAACTTGATTTTTCTGTCACGTTGATTTTCAACCCCACTCTGAAATTCCTTGAACTTTTCAAAGGTCTCAGACTTGTGTTTCATTAAGTAGACATACCCATATCTACTCAAGTCATCAGTGAGGGTGAGAACATAACGATAGCCACCGCGAGCCTCAACGCTCATTGGACCGCGCACATCAGTATGTATGATTTCCAATAAGTTGGTTGCTCGCTCCATTGTTCCTGAGAACGGAGTCTTGGTCATATTACCCATGAGGCATGGTTCGCACGTGTCAAATGATTCGTAATCAAGAGACTCCAAAAGTCCATCGGCATGGAGCTTCTTCATGCGTTTGACACCTATGTGACCAAGGCGGCAATGCCACAAGTATGTGGGACTATCATTATCAACCTTACATCTTTTGGTATTCATACTATGAATATGTGTAACATTACGCTCGAGATTCATTAAGAATAAACCATTCACCAGCGGAGCATGACCATAAAACATATCTCTCATATAAATAGAACAACCATTATTCTCGGATTTAAATGAGTAGCCATCTCGAATTAAATGAGATCCTGATACAATGTTCATGCTCAAAGCTGGCACTAAATAACAATTATTGAGGTTTAAAACTAATCACGTAGGTAAATGTAGAGGCAGCGTGCCGACTGCGATCACATCGACCTTGGAACCATTCCTGACACGCATCGTCACCTCGTCCTTCGCCAGTCTCCACTTATTCCGCAGCTCCTGCTTTGAGTTACAAATGTGAGAAACCGCACCGGTATCAAATACCCAGGAGCTACTACGAGTACTGGTAAGGTACACATCAATTACATGTATATCACATATACCTTTAGTGTTGTCGGCCTTCTTGTCCGCTAAGTATTTCGGGCAGTTCCGCTTCCAGTGACCACTTCCCTTGCAATAAAAACACTCAGTCTTGGGCTTGGGTCCATTCTTTGGCTTCTTCCCGGCAGCTTGCTTACCGAGCGTGGCAACTCCCTTGCCGTCCTTCTTGAAGTTATTTTTACCCTTGCCTTTCTTGAACTTAGTGGTTTTATTCACCATCAACACTTGATGTTCCTTTTTTATTTCCACCTCCGCTGATTTCAGCATTGAATATACCTCAGGAATGGTCTTTTCCATCCCCTGCATATTGAAGTTCATCACAAAGCTCTTGTAGCTCAGTGGAAGCGACTGAAGGATTCTGTCAATGACCGCATCATCCGGGAGATTAAATCCCAGCCGAGTCAAGCGGTTATGCAACCCAGACATTTTGAGTATGTGCTCACTGACAGAACTATTTTCCTCCATCTTACAACTGAAGAACTTGTCGGAGACTTCATATCTCTCGACCCGGGCATGAGCTTGGAAAACCATTTTCAGCTCTTGGAACATCTCATATGCTCCGTGTCGCTCAAAACGCTTTTGGAGCCCCGGTTCTAAGCTGTAAAGCATGCCGCACTGAACGAGGGAGTAATCATCAGCACATGTCTGCCAAGCGTTCATAACGTCTTGGTTCTCTGGGATGGGTGCGTCACCTAGCGGTGCTTCTAGGACATAATATTTCTTGGCAGCTATGAGGATGATCCTCAGGTTCCGGACCCAGTCCGTATAGTTGCTGCCATCATCTTTCAGCTTGGTTTTCTCTAGGAACGCATTGAAGTTGAGGGCAACATTAGCGTGGGCCATTTGATCTACAAGACATAGTGTAAAGATTTTAGACTAAGTTCATGATAATTAAGTTCATCTAATCAAATTATTCAATGAACTCCCACTCAGATAGACATCCCTCTAGTCATCTTAAGTGAAAAACGATCCGAGTCAACTAGGCCGTGTCCGATCATCACGTGAGACGGACTAGTCAACATCGGTGAACATCTTCATGTTGATCGTATCTTCTATACGACTCATGCTCGACCTTTCAGTCTTCCGTGTTCCGAGGCCATGTCTGTACATGCTAGGCTCGTCAAGTCAACCTAAGTGTATTGTGTGTGTAAATCTGGCTTACACCCGTTGTATTCGAACGTTAGAATCTATCACACCCGATCATCACGTGGTGCTTTGAAACAATGAACCTTCGCAACGGTGCACAGTTAGGGGGAACACTTTCTTGAAATTATTACAAGGGATCATCTTATTTAAGCTACCGTTGTTCTAAGCAAATAAGATGCAAAACATGATAAACATCACATGCAATCAAATAGTGACATGATATGGCCAATATCATTTGCTCCTTTTGATCTCCATCTTCGGGGCTTCATGATCATCATTGTCACCGGCATGACACCATGATCTCCATCATCATGATCTCCATCATTGTGTCTTCTTGAAGTTGTCTCGTCATCTATTACTTCTACTACTACGGCTAATGCTTTAGCAATAAAGTAAAGTAATTACATGACGTTTATGTTGACACGCAGGTCATAAATAAATTAAGACAACTCCTATGGCTCCTGCCGGTTGTCATACTCATCGACATGCAAGTCGTGATTCCTATTACAAGAACATGATCAATCTCATACATCACATATATCGTTCATCACATCCTTTTGGCCATATCACATCACACGGCACATGCTGCAAAAACAAGTTAGACGTCCTCTAATTGTTGTTGCAAGTTTTTACGTGGCTGCTATAGGTTTCTAGCAAGAACGTTTCTTACCTACGCCAAAACCACAACGTGATATGCCAATTTCTATTTACCCTTCATAAGGACCCTTTTCATCGAATCCGATCCAACTAAAGTGGGAGAGACAGACACCCGCCAGCCACCTTATGCAACTAGTGCATGTCAATTGGTGGAACCAGTCTCACGTAAGCGTACGTGTAAGGTCGGTCCGGGCCGCTTCATCCCATGATGCCGCCGAATCAAGATATGACTAGTAACGGCAAGCAAATTGACAATATCCACGCCCACAACTGCTTTGTGTTGTACTCGTACATAGAAACTACGCATAGACTAGCTCATGATGCCACTGTTGGGGAACGTAGCAGAATTTTAAAATTTTCTACGCATCACCAAGATCAATCTATGGAGTCACCTAGCAACGAGGGAGAGAGGAGTGCATCTACATACCCTTGTAGATCGCGCACAGAAGCATTCAAGAGAACGAGGTTGATGGAGTCGTACTCGTCGTGATCCAAATCACCGATGACCTAGCGCCGAACGGACGGCACCTCCGTGTTCAACACACGTACAGTTGGGAAGACGTCTCCTCCAACTTGATCCAGCAAGGGGGAAGGAGAGGTTGATGAAGATCAAGCAGCACGATGGCGTGGTGGTGGAAGCAACGGTGATCTTGGCAGGGCTTCGCCAAGCTCAGGGAGAGGGAGGAGTGTCACGGGATGGAGAGGGAGGCGCCAGGGGCTAGGGTGCGGCTGCCCTCCCTCCCCCCACCAGGGGCGCCGGCCCTAGGAGATTGAATCTCCAAGGAGGGGCGGCGGCCAAGGGGGGTGGAGTGCCCCCCAAGCCAAGTGGGGCGCCCCCACCCATAGGGTTTCCAACCCTAGGCGCAGGGGAGGCCCATGGGGGGGGGGCGCACCAGCCCACTAGGGGCTGGTTCCACTCCCACTTCATCCCATGGGGCCCTCCGGGATAGGTGGCCCCACCCGGTGGACCCCCAGGACCCTTCCGGTGGTCCCGGCACAATACCGATTACCCCCGAAACCTTCCCGATGGCCGAAACTTGACTTCCTATATATAAATCTTCACCTCCGGACCATTCCAAAACTCCTCGTGATGTCCGGGATCTCATCCGGGACTCCGAACAACTTTCGGGTTACCGTATGCTAATATCTCAACAACCCTAGCGTCACCGAACCTTAAGTGTGTAGACCCTACGTGTTCGGGAGACACGCAGACATGACCGAGACGACTCTCCGATCAATAACAAACAACGGGATCTAGATACCCATGTTGGCTCTCACATGCTCCTCTATGATCTCATCGGATGAACCACGATGTCGAGGATTCAATCAATCCCGTATACAATTCCCTTTGTCAATCGGTACGTTACTTGCCCGAGACTCAATTGTCGGTATCCCAATACCTCGTTCAATCTCGTTACCGGCAAGTCACTTTACTCATACTGTAATGCATGATCCCGTGATCAACCACTTGGTCACATTGAGCTCATTAAGATGATGCATTACCGAGTGGGCCCAGAGATACCTCTCCGTCATACGGAGTGACAAATCCCAGTCTCGATTCGTGCCAACCCAACAGACACTTTCAGAGATACTTGTAGTGTACCTTTATAGTCACCCAGTTACGTTGTGACGTTTGGCACACCCAAAGCACTCCTACGGTATCTGGGAGTTGCACAATCTCATGGTCTAAGGAAATGATACTTGACATTTGGAAAAGCTATAGCAAACGAATTACACGATCTTTGAGCTATGCTTAGGATTGGGTCTTGTCCATCACATCATTCTCCTAATGATGTGATCCCGTTATCAATGACATCCAATGTCCATAGTCAGGAAACCATGACTATCTTTTGATCAACGAGCTAGTCAACTAGAGGCTCACTAGGGACGTGTTGTGGTCTATGTATTCGCACATGTATTACGATTTCCGGATAACACAATTATAGCATGAACAATAGACAATTATCATGAACAAAGAAATATAATAATAACCATTTTATTATTGCCTCTAGGGCATATTTCCAATAAAAAGGTAGGTACCCACCTATGCCGAGCGCATGTTCATCGACATTGGGGCCAATGCGCCCATTGGAATGGTGGTGGCCGTCGCAGCGTCACTCGATGGTGACGTCCGTGCCCTCCATCCGCCTGTCCTTCGGGGCTCACCGTCGGCCTTGACGTGCTCGAGGATCAGATGAAGCCATCAAGATGTCATCAAGTTCTTGGTCTCATGGCCCTCGCACTGGTTGCCGCGGAGGGGATTGCACTATGGGGGTGGCCCCTTCCGCACGGTGGCAAGATACACCAACCGCTTGCGTAACCGTGACCGTCTCTTTTCGAGAGAGTTCGAGAAGAGAACACGGTGGGGTTATGGTTGAACGTAAGTAGTTCAGGATCACTTCTTGATCATTACTAGTTTGCGACCGTTTGCGTAGTTTCTCATCTTACTCTGGTACTCGTAAGTTAGCCACCATACAATGCTTAGCCGCTTGCTGCAACCTCACCACTTGTCCATTCCTTACCCATTAAGCTTTGCTTGTCTTGATACCCATGGTAATGGGATTGTTGAGTCCTCGTGGCTCATAGATTACTACTACAATAGTCGCAGGTACAGGTTATGCGATGATCTTGACGTGACAGCGATGTTTACTTGTCTGGGAGTTCTTCTTCTTCGTCGATCTTGGGATAGGTTCCTGGTCAGCAGCCTGGGCTAGTAGGGTGGATGTCGTTTGAGTTTCAGTTTGTGTTTCATCCATAGTCGGATGTTCTTCTCATGTATGATGTTTGGTGTATTCTTGTGGCATTGTATGCCCTTTGTACGTATCCCCATCTATTATGTAATGGTACAATGTAATGATATCCACCTTGCAAAAGCATTTCAATATGCAGCTCTATCCTTGGTGGAAACTTTGAGTTCCTCTAATAGGATCGCATATTGGGCGTGACAGGTTGCCTCGGGGCGAAACAGATACGAGCGTACGAAAAATGAAGGGTGGATTCACTAATCTAGGGTCCAACCCTTTATAAGGTTGCATCGGGCCTCCTTTTATAGGTTAAGGGGTCACCACTGTGGAAAATCAGTCATTACGCACTAATAAGATAGCAAACAGTGCTATCGTACCTAACTCTGCAGGCTGACAGAGCGCATTAAATGCGTCGCTCGATGCCACATCATCGTCTGCCTGGCATGCCTTGCCGGGCAGTTTTGCCAGCTTCGCACCTGCTCGCTTGACACGTTGTAGGACGTGTGTCATTTGTGGATATTCCCTATAGAAAGAGGCCACCATGTGGAAAATGGCTACCACTTAGTCACTTTGCGGCTTGACACCGCACTAATAGATGACGTGCGTTCTGGTGAAGTGGGTTCGTGAGGTGGCTGCGTCTCCGTGAGCCCCGGGAGGCCCTACCCGGGGGGGGGGGGGTCTTAGAGGCCTTCTTTTGAGGGTGACCCCGTCCTTGCCGGGCTCGCCTACCCAGCAAGGGAGTCTTTTCTGGTGGTTTCTTACTTCCCTGGATTGGCTTTGGTCCTCTTCATCTGCATGTTGGCCTTTTGAGAATCTTGATTTCTTGTACTTTGGCCTATCCTTGGTGCTGTAACCTTGCTCCCGTGCCTGTGCACAGTTAGGGCAATGGACCCAGGGTTTGTTGCACCGACAGAAGCCCCCGGGCCTGCCCCGAACGCGCTGCTGAGCATCATCTGGGTAGGTCCTAATAAGTGCACATGCAGGGGTGTAGAGGAGGCTGGCCTCCTCGGGTCTTCTTTGCTTCTTCATTAATCTTGAGCCCAGGCGAGTTTCCGGTTTTCCTACACGTCGTGTGCAACATTACGGAAAAACTCAAATCATGGCCCGCGGATTGCCCACGCCCCATGCTCATGGGGAAGAAACTACCATCCCACTTGCTCCCTGCTTCGAGCGCATGCGCCACGTGTACTCCATGCATTGAGTAGGGTAGGTGGTGGATGTGGAGAGTGCGGGGACGGGTGCCATAGTAGAAAACTGGGCAACGTTGGTTGAAACAGAGGGTCGGCCCTGATTCCTCGAGCCATTGGAGGCATGGGGAAGCTGTATTGGAGGAGCGGGGAGGTTGCTTCCTATGAGAAGTCAGCCCCCTGCCTCGTCCCCCTATAAGAAGACAGGGAGTGGTGCGTTTGCTCACACACACTTCTCCCTCTTCCTCCCCAATCTTCTTTTGCCAGTCATAGTGAGAGGACGAGGGCTTCTACTCAACAGTGCATCCTTCCTCCTATGGAGCATGCGGAGGTGGAACCCGCCGTGAGAGGAGGAGGAAGGGGGCGAGGTCGCGGTCGTTGTGGCGCCCGAGGGAGAGGAGGACGGGGTGGTGTATCGACTGCGCCCCAACTAGAGGCTCCTCCTCTGATGGAAGGCCATGTCGGAGACCAGCCCCGAGAATTCATCATCAGGCAGTAAAATCCTTCGTGCGGCCATCTCGCCTCCCGACTCCATTTGCACGGGTAATGGAGCTCGAACAGCCGCACGCGCTAAGGTTGCACATGAGGGGCTGTGGGAATGGCGGCATGTGGGTAGATGTTGACTTTCCTACTCCTCGTGTTATGTAACTCCACCATCGTTGGAAGACCTTCGCTCGTGCCCATAGCGTGTCGGAGGGGCACGTTCTACAGTTTAAATTAATGAGAGCGTCGTGCTCTACGTCAAGATCGTTGGGCGCTCGAGAACTCGCTTAGGGTGCTGCGTGGAGAGCTTCACCAACGATGAAAGCTCCTCCTCGAGCAAAATCAACAAGGAGGATAGTGACGACAACGGTGGCGAGTGGGAGGGCGACGACTCTGACTCCTGGTGAGCATCGCCTGCACCATATTCATCAGGCGGCAGCACCATCATCTGCACCTGCATCTCCTTTCTGGCAATGCGATTTGCCTAGGAGTTGTGTGCAGAGGTGGGGATGGTGCCTCCCGGCTTCCTCCAGCAGCCTTCCAGCTAGACCCTGGCAGGCTTCCTCTCGGGATGCAGCTCCGTTAGACCTGTCGTGTCCTGCTAGCCCTGATGGCAGCGGTTGACGGGTCGCCTTTGCCATGCTCTCCATCAACGTGTTCGCCGACGTCCTTATGGCCCTGTTAGGCTACCTCTCATGGAGCCCGACGGGTGTAGGCTGGGCTTCTGCTCACGCGCTCCTTCTGCTCACGCATCTTTTTTCAATCTTAAATCTGTAGGCACTAGCCAAATTTTGTTCAAATAATGTAATCCGTCAAGTCCACGTCAGTGTTCTATAAGGTTTGTACTTGTATTATTAGCATATTAATGAAAAATATGAACCTTGTCGGGAACTCATGCATGTATACGTCCATGCAGAGGTGGAATGCCTCTTTATTTTTAAATAAACAAGTCTTCCCCGGAAGGCTATCCTGCCGGTACCTTTCTATTGCCGTTGGAGAACTGAGCCTACCGGGCATTGATAAAGGGACCACCCCCCCACCAATCTCTTTTCACCAAAGGACACTGCGACCATCTTGGTCGGAGCAACGTTCGAGTCCAAGGATGGGAGCACCTAAGTTTCGAAGAGCGGTGAGGTTTTCTAATGCACAAGTTTCATCTTACAGAACACTTACGGACAAGAGTTAGAACTTATCTATTTGGCTTGCCGGAGATCGCAGTGTTGGTTTATCTTCCCAACTCCCGATAGAGGTTAAGCTCACGGCAGGAACCTGCAACCTCATGTAGATGAAAATGATGCAGGATGCAACCGTATTTATATGCATATGCAAATGCTTATGAAATGCTTATGCAATGCTCTTGAAATGCTCATGCATGCATGCAACTTGATCTCCCCCCCAGCACTTCGTTTACTTCTCTGTTGCTCAGGGTCATCGCCTGGCTTTGTACAAGGGGTTACATGCAACTGAGGCAAGGCCTGTACAAAAAGGGTGGCTGTCGGGCAGGGCCCGACAGCCGCGCCTTATGGGTAGAACTTGCGGAGATGCTCAATGTTCCATGAGTTTTGCAATTGAATGCCATCTCCGGTCTCCAGATGGATTGCACAAGGTCTGGTGACTCGAACTACCCGGTAAGCGCCCTCCCAGTTTGGCGTCAACTTGTTTGTACCCATGGCGGACTGAACGCTCCTAAGGATAAGGTCGCCTTCCTCAAAACACCGGGCATGAACCCTGCGGCTGTGATAGCGACGCAGGGCTTGCTCATTGCGTGCAGCACGCGTAGCAGCCTGGAGATGGTTCTCCTCAAGTAGCACAGCGTCGTCACGCCAGTGCTGATCCTGTGCTACTTCATCGTAGGCAAGCACTCGAGGCGACCCGTAAATGAGTTCTGTGGGGATATCAACTTCTGCCCCATAGACTAGGGAGAAGTGAATCCGCTAGGTAGCTCGATTTTGGTGTTGTTCTGAGGGACCAGAGGACTACCGACAGCTCATCAATCCACCGCCCGCTGTGCTTCTGCAGCGTATCAATGGTTCTTGTCTTGTGTCCTCGCAGCACTTCAGCATTCGACCTCACAGCTTGCCCATTGCTCCTGGGATGTGCGACAGAGGCAAATGAGATCTTGCTTCTGAGGGCATGAACATATTGCATGAAGGCGCGGCTCGTGAACTGGGTGCTGTTGTCGGTAACACTACAAAAAAAATACACTTCCGTGATGATACGTGTTTGTCACGCTAGGTCACGTTTTCTGTCGTGCATGTACATCCATGACTATTTTATGATAGAATCAAGATTGTCATAGTTGTGCTGTCGTAGAAGTGTTCCATGACATTACAAAAATTGTGATAACAAAAGTGTCCACTTCAATGATGATAAATCGCATTTCATAGAAGTGCTTTCGTCAAGGGTAATCGACATGTGGCATCCACCGTAACGGGTAGCCGTTAAGCTATCGGGTTCTGGTTTGGATCCGATAACCCGTTAACAGCGCTGACCAATGGGGATTTTCCATGTGTAAAATTCTCATTCGCCAGCAGATCCATGTGTCGGCCCGGCGTTCGGACAATTGTCATCTAGCGAATGGACGAAACAGGCCTATGATCAGTCAACACGTGTCTCGGCCCAACAATGGCCCATTCAGGTTAAAAGGCTGGTCCTGTCAAAATAAGCGGGCTGACTCATTAGCGGCCTACTTGAGTCAGGCCCATTCACAAGCACGGCCCATACAAGTTAGACAGAATCAGCCCATCAAAGGCCCATTCTAGATTTGACAATTTCCAGCCCATCGTCAGTTTCAGCCTGTTAACGACCCGCTACGTCTTTGAGCCTAGTTATGGTCCGAGATTGTTTCTGCCTGTGAGCAGCCTATTGTTAGTTCCCGCCCGTTAACGGCCCGGAACATCTTTCGGCCTTTTCTCGGCCCATTCTATAGTTGGGCCAATTCTTGCCCATTGTGACTTTTAGGCCTATCCTCGGCCCATTCGTTAAATGGGCCAATTCCTAGCCCATTTTGTCTTTCGGCCTGTTAACGACCCGCACAATAGTTGGGCCTTTGACTTTGGGTCCATTAGGGGCCCATGTTCCATAGGGCAAAATTTTAGCCTGACGCGACTCACAGCCTGTTAACAGCCTAGTTTGCAAATTGGGTCTCCTCTAGCCCATAACACTTTCGGCCTCTTACTGGCCCATAAAGTAAAAGGGCCAAGACAAAATTGACATTTATTTCGGCCTGCTAGAGGCCCATGGGCCATTTCCATTTATATGGCCCTATCGAGCTTTGGCCTGACAACGGCCTGCTAAGAGCCATTGTTACGGTGGGCCACATCATTTGCGATCCACTAAATATTATTTTGACCAGCCCAATTCAGGCCCGCTTTGACTACACACGTTTGTTTGTTTGTATGACATCCAGGAAATGTTTGAGCGTGTTGGCCCCCGTTTCAACGATATAGCATATTCAAGAATTATCCTACTCTATACTATTACCTCTAAAAAACATACACTATACAATAAAAAGACTAAGGCATATAAACGTAGAATAATCATACACTATACTATAAAGAAATTAGAGCTGAATATACCCACTGGGCATTATAGTTCGGCATCAGTGATAATAAAGCATACACAAATAGCAAATTACATACACTGGATAAATAAAGCTCATACATCATGGACACGCATCACAGAACTTACCATCTAAACTGTAATCTCTTCACAAAATAGGATTGGCCGGATTCAGATAGCACAAATTTCAGTCTGCAAAATCTCCAATTCCTTCGTGGTTACCTCAGTGTCTCGTTTCATTTTTTTGACTCTTGCATCTAATACCTGCAATCCAGTCTCTATTTGTTGATTGTACGTTGAGAATCATGTACATGTTGTCTTGCCACCTCTAGTTCATGCTCGAGAACATCAGCACATTCCAATTCCAATCCATAATCATTTGGTAATGGCCATGCTGCACTACTCGCAGATCTTTGAGTTGATGTCACTTCATCCTGAAATGTTTCTGTAAGTACACATGACTAGGGCAAAAATATAGTTACAACAGTGAAGCAAGCAAGACAAACTATTTTTTACATGGAAAAACAGGACTAACAATAATGTCACACTTCGCCAGAGTAATTAAATGGTAAGGCCTTTAATTATGTCAACTAATAATTATACAAGTACCCAACATCAGGCATCATTGTTTGGGCATCTCATTAACCAAGGATAAATAAAGCAATTGAAAAGAGCAAATTAACTATGCCTGAAACAAACAAGCAATTGAACTGTTGAGTTGGATATAGTGACTTACCTTAACTGGTTGAACAGGCTCAGCACTGCTCCTCCTTCTCTTGCAAGGCTCCTTCCTAACATTTGCTACTTGGAAATCCTCAATCTTATCTTCATTGCACCCCCTCTGCACTCTGCAAGGTGACACAAACTAGTTACTCTTCTCCTCGAAAAATAAATATGCATACTTTCCAATCTGTGAACAACACAAAAGGATGAGATTATAACAAAACAACATCACATAATGAAACATGCCACATCTCTTGCACTTGAACACAATGAAATGAGCATTTAATACGTGTGCACTATGTAAAAACTAGGCATTCCTTCAAACTAGATCTCCAGGTACTCTTGGAGAGCCTACTTTAGTGTACAACCAAACATTTATGTCACCTATGAGTTAGACAAACCCCCACTACAGCAGCCCTTAGTGTTTAAATCATTGACAAGCCCAGTTAGAGTGTTAGCTCAAGAACAACAAGTAATCAAAGCAAACAGTCCTAGTATGGCTCGCTGATACAAACAAGCAATTGAACAGATGTGTGAGCAAATCTTACATATCAAGAAAAGAAGCAAAGAAGGAGGCTTAAAGACCATCACTTGACTGACCAGATGTAAGGGGCATTTAAACATCACGTGCAACATATGAACTAACATAAACATTGTGTATTCCAGATTCTACAATGGAATGCACATGTATTACGTTCTGCAATGTATGATGATGCCTAAATGTACACTATGGCAGGCAGGAGTGATTCATCATTGCAAACACAATTTAATTGCAGGTTAAGGGCCAATTCTATTCTGCCTTTCAGAGCTTATTGTCAAAATAAGCCATAAAAGATGTAAAGAAGTCATTTTTGAGTTATGAGCTTGGGCTTAACATATTTTGCTTTGGAGGGGGGTGTTTCTGGTAGAAGCTCACTAAAAATTGAAGGGAAGGGGAATAGTGAAATGACTCTGTTGTCTGCCTATATTACACTCAAAATGCCACTACTCACGCCCGCGTCACACCTGACCCTCAAGTAAAAACAAACACACAAGTGTTCATTACCCTGCCCGCTTGCATCTCCTCTCCCCTTTCCCTCTAACTTGATCCCCTGCCTGCAGCGCCAGGGTTCCTCTAGCGAACTGTCGCCACTGGGCCCATCTGGCCTAGTCCTCGATGATGCTCTGACCAGCTAGGCTACATGGCCGTTGGGTAGGGCCAAATCTCCCCAGCTACTCCTCCCTCTGGCGCCGCCCCTCATTCTCATGGTCTCCAGCAGCTGCTCCACTGTGGTCCGTCCAACGCACTACTCTGGCAGGCGCCGCACAACTATGGCCGATGCCACACTCCGGCAGAAGGCACCTCCCCTCCTCCCAAGCCGTGGCCTTGAGGTGCTGTTGAAGGATGAGCTCATCCAACAAGGTGAGGATATCCTCTCATTTTTTGCCAAATTTTCATTCTGATCCGCTATACGATGAATTGCTATGAGCTGCTTCTGCTGCTGCTATATGATACATTGCTATGAGCTTCTCCTACTGCTGCTATATGATGAATTGCTATGAGCTGCTCCTGCTGCTGCCATATGATGAATTGCTATGAGCAGCTTCTGCTATATGATGAATTTCTATGAGCTGTTGCTGCTGCTATATGATGAGTTGCTATAAGCTGCTCCTGCTGCTATATGATGAATTGCTATGAGTTGCTCCTGCTGCTGCTATATGATGGATTTCTATGAGCAGCTCCTGCTGCTGCTATATGATGAATTGCTATGAGATGCTGCTGGTATATCATGAATTACACATTATTGTTGCTCCTGCTATATGATGACTTGCTATGAGCTGCTACTGCTATATGATGCTTTCAGGTGGTGCTACTATATGATAATAACCAGCCACTTGGACCATCGAATTTTGATAAATAATTGTTCTTCATTTAAATTTGAGTCATGTGTTCTTCGTTTAAATTAGGCAATGGGATCTCTATGGAAGACAACGACCAAACTAGATTGTTCTAAGTAGATGGTATCTTTGTATTTGCATTCTGAACAAATATTGATGGTCTGTTTTCCTATCATCTTAATTACTGCATTGGGTTCAATTTGTGATGTTTGCAAGTCAAATTATTTTCATATGGGCAGCAAAATGACAAAATATAATGCAATCTAGAGTTTTCACTGATCATACCAAAGATAACCTGAAAAGGAATGCAATGAAAAGAACTCGTTGGCATATTACCTGGAGCTTATATCCACAAGTGCTTATTTTCTTAGGATAATTCGTAATAACTATCCCTAAGAAACTTCACCAATAAAACTGACATACAAATAACATGTCACGAAGATTGCAATGGAGGCCCAGTTCTTTTGCCAGATTGTCCCAAAATCTAACCCCTACCCAGATTCTCCCAGAATCTTTGAGCCCCATTTATTTTACAATCCTATCTAGTTAGGGTCTAATTAGGTGGTATTGTAAAACAAAAGGGGGTCAAAGATTCTAGGAGAAGATAGAGAGGGGCTGATTCTGAGAGAATATTGCAAAAGAACTGGGCCTGAGTGACCTACCATAGCACACTGTATAGGCTCATCGTTGCCTCTCCTTTTTTTGTAATGTTCCATGAAATTGCCACATACATCTTGTACTTCTTCATTGCGTAAACCTATCTGCAATTTGACACGGCTAATTTCGGACATCTCTACATGATAATACATTGCATATCCCTTGCACATATTTAAACCACCAATTAACGATTGTGTATGTAGCATAAACTAGCCATGACTCTATGTGCTGGACTAGCAGGAACTGTAAGGGAGCCTAATGTGGTGCACTAGAATTCCTACATGCCACCTACGATTTTGTGTAATCTACTACCTCTGTTCCTAAATATATGTCTCTGTAGAGATTCCACTATGGACCACATACAAATGTATATAGATGCATTTTCAAGTGTAGATTCACTCATTTTGCTCTATATGTAGCCTATACTGGAATCTCTAGAAAGACTTATATTTAGGAATGAAGGTAGTATCATGTATTACATCTACATATCTAATTTAGCAACTAGTAGTAGAAATCATTGTCTTCACAAAGGGATTACTGGTCGAAAGTCCTAGCAAAGCACACTGGCAGGCACACAATAATACAAGAGAGAGAGAGAGAGACACTTACAAGATCATAGCAAAGCCTTAGTCCAGGATATTGGTTGGCCAAGCTGTTAGATCTAGAAGAAACATCGTCCTTGTAGTTTTTGCCAGCTACATAACATGTAACAACGACCTATTAGTATATTTGAAGTACATCGGGTAGGTGATGCTGGACAGGTTTAAAGGTGACAAGTACCTAGGCCATGGCGGGTGCTTGGCATCTTGCCAGATGGTGGGAATCAGGTTAGAAAAGTCAAGGGTGATGATGGTGTGCTGGCTATGAGGGTCCAGTAAGGAGATCTAGAACCATGGAGTAGGGTGTTTGTGGAGTGGCTCCGGTAGGGAGGACTACGGTGTGGGCGAGCGGATCTGAGGCCGTGGACGAGGGCGTCAGTGAAGCTGCTCCAGTGGTTGGGTTCAGGATGGTGTCGACGATGCGGATCTGCGGCCGTGGACGAGGCGTCAGAAGCTGCTCCGGTAGGTTGAACGAGGGTGCGATGAAGCGGATCTAAGGCCGTGGACTTGTGAGTTGGCAAAGCGGCCCCAGTAGGATTGAGAATGGTATATGCGAAGCTACTCTGGTAGGGTTGACGATGGTGTCAACGAAGCGGCTCCGGTAGGGTTGAGGAAGGTGTCGGCGAAGAGGATCGGAGGCCGTCGATGGGGGCATCGGTGGGGCGGCTCTGGGAGTATGGACGAAGCGTCTCTAGTGGGCAGTACGTAGGAGCCGCTGCAGATGCGCTGCAGTTGATGTGAGTACTGGCGAAGCAGATCCGGCGCCGTGGACAAGGCCGGCACTGAATGGGTGTGGTACAGTGGTGGATGAGCAGTCTACTTGTTTCCAGGTGAGGTGGGAGGGGTAGATTCGGCCGCAGAAGCAGATCCGGCGAGGTGGACACCCACTGGCAGTGAATGGGCTCTGGTACGCCGGGAGATGACTAATCTAGGGTTTTGAGAGGGGAGGGGTACAAAGGCCGATGAAGTACGGACGGCGTGATGTCATATGCTCTGGTGCTGTGGAGTTAGTCATTTTTGCGAGAGGGGGAGTGGAAACGGGGGTGTCGTGTGGTGGGGGGAACCCGAAGTTACCAAAGCAGCCCTGACCTATTATGTAAATGAGGGAAGTATTTGTATCTGTTGTTCTCCGTGCACCAAGGACAAAAGGGGAATTTCGCATGCTAAAGACTCGGTGGCGGAAATTTTAGAAGGAGGCGGGAGATTTTTCCGCCCACAGGATTGTTCGTATCCAGTTTCAACTAATTTTGGACAGTGCTAGCGGGAAGGTCATGCGAGACTGTGTACACGGGGCACGCATCAGCAGTTAATAACTGGTGTGAAGTCCACCCTAGAAAAAAGACAATAATTTGGGATGATGCACAGATAACTTGGACGTTCACACGGGCGTGGCCAATCGTACGGGTGTAGAGGCGCGTTCACAAAAAAGGGATCAAACGCTTAGCCTATGTATTTCTTGTGTAAATAGATAATTTAGTGCCATTGGTTATTTACTTTAAACATAATGCATTGACGTGTTATTGTAGAGGCGCAGAAAAAGAAATGGACATTGTAGTCCCACAAAAGAAATGGATATTGTAGAGGCACACAAAAATAAATGGATGTTGAGTTCATATATGAATATTACATATATTAGTCCATGATAGAACCTTAAATCATCCAAGACTAATGAATTTGAATGCTAGACTAACAATGGCGCATGTACATGATAGCTACATTGGTTGTTTGAAGAAACATCATTGTAACTTTTGCATGCACAATCGAAAAGGATTATTTAGAGAAAAAATGTGATATGTGAGTGTACAATCTTTATAGCGTTGAATCGATATTGTATCTTTGGCCACAATACGAAGTATATATTGATTTATGCTCAAGTGATGCACATTCACGATCGCTAGATAGTGATATGTGAATGAATTGTGCAATATATCACACGCATACATATCGCATTTCTCCATGGGCATCGGAATCACACACACGTACTTCGTGCATTTCTCACCCTCCGTCAAGGTTAGAATCCGTCTTTCTAACCCGTCCTACAAGTCTCTCACACAGAAACACACATGCTCTCTCTGTCGAACACGCCCACCCCTTTAATTCCTCCCACCCACCGCCACTAATGTCTCAAAGTATAATTATGTCTCTCACACATATGCCTAAGTTTAACTCGAGTTCCGGAACCATATGAATACATACAATGGGATTCCTTCAGAGCACTTTTTGTTTTTAGATTTCGCTCTCTCTCTCACTCACACACACACACACAAACGCGCGCGTGCGTAGACATTATTTCTCTCTTCATTTTTTCTGACACTTGCATGCACACCATTTGTTTATCTCCGTGATGCTTTAAGTATGCCTCGCACACATGCTATCTACCTATCCCTTAATATAGATACGTGTCACACAAACTCCTTCTCCTTATATCTAAGTGTCACTGCCCCCCCACACCCACAGAAACACACAAACACACACTTGCCGACACCGAAGGAGCAGGGTGACACATCGATCTTGATACTAATCTATCTACTGACTTCTCTCTCAAACACACACACACACATGTACACTACCCGACACCGAAGGAGTAGGGTGGCACCTCGATGTTGATAGTAATCTATCTACCGGCTTCTCTCTCAAACACACACACATACACACACACTCGCTAGTTGTGCCTCTGTGCCTACCACGCGCACACTCTCGATACGTCTTTCTCTCCCGCCCCCTCCCCACCCCCAACAATGACAGTAGAAGGGTGACAACTCGATCTTGATCTTAATCTATCAACTCGTTTCTCTCTCTCACGCGCGCGCACACACACACACACGCTTGTTGTGTCTCTGTGCCTCAATCAAACATACTCGATATGTCTTTCTCTTCGTAGCCCCGTCGATATGTATACTTCTCATGCATGCACTGCTGTAGTGACGATGTCGCTGAACCCGGTGTGCCTTGTTTCTATCGGCTTCATCTAACAGTTTCCACCCTGTTTCGATGCCGAACTACTAGTGAATCTGAAATCATTCGGGGCAAACATAAAATATATCACTTCAATCCAATTATCGCAGTAACTATTTTAAAAGAAACTAGCTAGATGCCCATGCGTCGCACAGAACATCAAGATGCATTTGTATGAGTAGTTTATCTTGTGACAGAAAAGGATGAACGAGGGAAGGCCTTATTTGTAAATGTGGAGAGGGGTGTGGGTATCTTTTTGCAAAATTGCCATAGTTTCCTTCCTATCCATTAGATATAAATCCGACGGCCTATATTGTAGGATGGCATGCACACCATCATCACCAATTCTGTTTTCTACTCCCTCCGTTCCTAAATATTTGTCTTTTTGGAGATTTCAACAAGTGACTACATACAGAGCAAAATGAGTGAATCTACACTTTAAAATATGTCTACTTACACATCCGTATGTGGTAGTCCATTTCAATTTTGAAAAATACAAATATTTAGGAATGGAGGGAGTATAAGAGTAGACACAGAGACATATCTCCAGCATGGTCCACAACAAAAATGTGATGGACTGGTTAGCACCGGATGCTCGCAACACGATGACCTGAGTTCGAATTCTGTCTTTCACTTTAGATTTTTATATTATATATTATATATTATCTATATTTAATATATAATTCTTTTGCTACTATACTGACAGTGGAAGCCACATAGTACTTAGAATACAAGTTAAGGATATATTTGTTTCTTTTTTACTTTCTGTAAGAAGCTGTGGCCACCCTGCAAGTCACATGTACACTGTACATGCAATTAACTTTTTATAGAGGGAGAATCATACACGCAATTAACTCAAATGGATTGGATGTGACTCTATTATTTCCAGTATAAGAGCATCTCCAACGGCAGCCGCCAAATTTCCTCCCGCTTCCTTCTGCGGAGGACGACATCAAACGCCAGCGGCATATATTTTCACAACTCTAACCAACCAGAGGAAATTCATGCAAACACGGACTCATTTCATATAAGCATGAAGGATTTCATATAAAAAGGCGGATCTTCATATAAACATGATGGATTTCATTACATTTACATGAACTAAGTGGTGCTAATACGGCTCTCATGGTATAATTAATACTACCTAATCTAAATGGCCGCCCGCGGACACTACTGGAATCTGGCATTTTGTCGTCTGCCATATCTTTGTCGTCTGCCAGCTGCTGGCAAAGAAAGTACAGATGGAAAAAATGCTATTTGCCGTCAGCTGCTTCTTTGCCGTCGGCCAGCTGACGACAAAGATCTAGACGGCAGACGGCAAAGAGCCGGTGGGCCCCACAGGGCACGGCACGGCTAGGTTAGATTCTTTGTCGTCTGCTAGCGGATGGCAAAAGAGGTGACTATTTTGCCGTCTGCTAGCAGACGACAATGTTACTCTTTTGTCATCCGCTTGTGGACAGCAAAGAGGAGACGTGGGCCAGCCCTAACAGTGGCCCTCTTTGCCATCTGCTAGCAGACGGCAAAGAAGGCCCACGTAACGGGCCGAGCCGTCTCCCCAGTCTCTCTCTTTCTCTCTCTCTCCCTCCCGCACGCCCGCCTCTCTCCTCTATCGCCGCTGTCGCCGCCGCCGGCCCGCCCCGCCCCCCAGACCCAGCCCCCGCCGCCGGATCCAGCCCCCCCCCTGCGCAAACAGGAGCCCTGCCGCGCCCCATCGCCAGAGAGGCCTGCGCCAGGACGCCCCGGTGCCGGACCCCTCCCTAAGGTCCCTGCGCCGCCCCACCTCACTACCTCCTCCTCCCCGCAGCCCCTGCGCCGCCCCGCCCCACCGGTCGACCTCGCCAGAGCAAGAGGTAATTTTTTTTGTTTTTTCCTATTTTTTTGTTCTCTATTTTTGTCGGATTTCGGGTTCTAGCAAAACCCTTGAGGTTCGAACACTGGGGTGCGCATGAAGATCTCTCCCCCTCTCTAGCTCACACACTCTACGATCTCGCGGCCTAGCTCCACGAACCCAAAGAACACGACAAACAAGATTTATACTGGTTCGGGCCACTGTTGTGGTGTAATACCCTACTCCAGTGTGGTGTGGTGGATTGCCTCTTGGGCTGAGGATGAATAGTTACATGGGAAGAACAGCCTCCTGAGGAGAGGTGTTCTTGTGCGTGGTGAACTTGTGTGGTGCAGGATGATCTGGGTCTGAATCAGTTGCCTCCCTTGGTGGTGGCTAGTCCTATTTATAGAGGCCCTGGTCCTCTTCCCAAATATTGAGCGGGAAGGGATCCCACAATGGCCAAATTCGAAGGGAGACAACTAGTACAAGCTATCCTAACAAAAGTGGTCTTCGCCTGCCAAAGGCTCTGGTGGTGACGCCGCCTTGGGCTCCACAGTGACCTCCGTCTTGCCGTCGTGCTGGTCTTGGTCTTGTTTCACTGATATGGAAACCTTTGCGTGATGCCTTAGGACTCCTCGCCTGCGCTTGCCCCTTTAGCACCAAAGAGGAAATGAGGACATTGCGCGTTGGCGCCCGCCTGGTTCCGGTCGTCATGGCTTGCGTCATAGGAACCTCGCGAGGTGCCCCTCGCCTTGGTCTCTCTGCCCCTCGCGAGCTAGCCTGGTGAGGCCGCCCCTGAGGAGGTCTAGCGTCGTCCGCCTCGCGAGGGTCTTGAATATTTGCTGGTGAGATGGATCGTACGGGGCCGCTGGTGGAGGCACGCTGCGAGCCGCAGGCAGAAAGTCTGGTGACCCCCGTTCCCGGAATACCGACTGTAGCCCCCGGGCCCAAGGCGCGCTCGGGCTTGGCTTCGAGGCGGAGACAAAGGGCAAGCCCGGAGCGTTGCGGGCCCCAAAAGCCTGCGGTCTTTTCTAACACATGGCGATCGATTCGACGTGGGCGGCCCTGCTTCCCCATGCAGCCATGATATCCACCTGGCTAGGCGGCCACGGCCTCCCACATAGTTATTTCACCCTTGCTGGCAACGCAACCCCCGACTCCTTCGCTTCCTCGAACCTCAGCCTCCTCTACCAATCCAACCTGAGCTCAGTCCTCCCCATCGCCATGGCGCCGAACCGTACGGAGAAAGGGAAGAAGCCCATGTCCTCAGTCAACCCTCCTCCTGCCGTCGAGCCCGCTGTTGGCCGATCGCGGGTGCTCAATGAGGAGGCCATGGACAAGGTCCGCCTTGCGCTTGCCACCAGCTTCAATGAATGGGGTAGGACGGTGGCCTAGCCGGCGTCCCGATATTCCGTTGATCGAGAAGCCACCGAGGCCCAGTTCTTCGTCGACGCCCTGTGTGCCGGCCTGGTTCCTCCCTTCTCCGCTTTCTTCAACGCCGTACTTTCCCATTACCAGATTCATCTGCTGCACTTAGATCCCCAACATGTCGCTCTTCTCGCCATCTTTGCCTTCGCCTACGAGGCCATGGTGAGAATCGCCCCCTCCGTGGCCCTTCTACGCCACTTTTTCTCGCTGCACCTGACCGACCCCCGGCTACGCTCCGGGTGCCTGAGCTTCCAGGCCGTGGCCACGACAGCCGGCTCATGGATTGACTTCGATCTCCCGCCGTCTGCGGGCGAGTTCCGAACGCGGTGGGTGTACGTGGATGTTGGAGTGCTCAGCCCTTTGCTCTCGTCTCCGTCTGCGCCCGCCGTTCCCAGCTTCGGCTGGGCTTACGAGAAGATTACGAGCCCTCGTCTTGCCTTTGTCTGGCTTCAAATGAGGAGGTTGAAAGACCTTGGCTGGACTGCGCCCATGGTGATGATGGAGTTCCTCTGACGCCGCATCGCCCCTCTTCAGCGCCATTCCCAGCCGATGTGGGCCTTATCCACCGGCCCGGACCGCATGATGCTCCAGGAGTCCGAGCTTCCGCTTGCGGCACGAAGAACAGTGCTCGAGGTCCTGGCGGGCAACCCCTCGCCAGCCGATATGCCACCAGAAGGCTGTCACTTATACTGCTGCCTGAACAAGGTGGAGTTCATGGGGCAGATGCCCCCCTTTGACGAATGGGGGCTACGTCCAGTTGGCCTTGAGGGGTCCCGTGAGAACACCGTCACCGTGGTACCCATCTTTGCTGTCGGTGCCCCAAGAGTGGACGTAGGGGGGCAAGCATCACCGGAAGCTGGAGGCGTAGGTGGCGCTGCGTTGGAGCCACTCGTAGTACCCGAGGCGTCGACTTCGGGAGCCCACGACTCCCATGCTGAGGAAGTAGTTGAGGGGGTGACGCAACCCGCTGCTCCCGAGGCCAACACTCCTGAGGCCTTTGGAGGCCGTCACGAGGCGGTACTTGATGGCTCACCCCAGCTTGGTTCTCCTGAGGCCATCTCCTCGGGCGCTTCACCTGCCACGCGTTGTGCCGGTCGCCACGCCCAACGCTCCAGCCGGCTCCGTGTAGACTTTGATGCGCTCCGCAAGAGGAATGGGTCCCCAAGCTGCGGCAGCTGCGCTTTCCTGCTGTTGAAAGAGAGGAAGTACATTGCCATAGATGAGTATGTACCTTATCCCTGTAATTACTTGAGTGCCGCTTCCCTTCCTGACGGTGGTTCTTCAGGATCCCATCTGGTAAGGCCGTGAAGCCCCTCGGGAAGCAGACTCCTCCTGCCTCGGATCTTTCACTGGCCTTGAGCATCCTAGGACAATATGCTGCCCCCGTCGCAGGGTCGGTTGGAGAGGTAGGTGCGCTGGCTTGGCGCCCTGAGCCCGCGCTCCTGTCGTCTCTTCTTCGTGGCCTTGTTGAGGGCGTGACGAGCGTGCCAAGGTCTCCTCCTCTGGTTATGGACAGCGACTGGATGGCTTCAGTCTTGGTTCCTTCTTCGAGCGGTGAGCCTCATCCCAACCAGGCTCTTGCTGAAGCCCAGTCGGCATCCGGGAGGGGGGGCACCAGCCCCCAGCCCCCTACAGGAAAGGGGCGAGCCACTTCGGGTCCCGTTGACGGCCCTTGCCATGGAGGATGGAGTCAGTTGCGCGCTTAAAGCTGCGTACGAAAGGAGCGTCGTCCTCCACGAGCTCTTCCGGGAGGCGATGTGCGCGATGAACTGGCTTGGCGGGGAGCTCGCGGATGTAGACGCGCGCCTTGAGGCCGAGGGTCTACGGCTGGTGGAAGAGGGGCATAAGCTGAAGGTGGCCATCAACCTTGGGCGCCACCAACGCGAGCTTGATAACACGAAGGCCGAGGCGTCTCCTGCGACCTCGTGCGAAGCTTGCGCCCATGCTTTGGAAGAAGCTCGGGAAGCTGAACGACGTCGTGAGATCGCAGAGAAGCGCGCGTGGAAGCTCCAAGCCTGGAGTGCCTCCTTGGAGCAGCAAGTGGAGGCGCGTAAGGCTGCCTTAGCATCGATGAAGGGGACGCCTGCCGAGGAGGAAGAGATCCTCAGGCATGAGGAAGCGCTGACGCTGGAAGACGCAGAGCGCAGTCTTGAGCTCGAGCGGTTGGAGACGAGGGAGCACCAGGTTGCCCAAGCTGAGGATGCTGCAGCGCGCGCGAGTCCAAGGCCCAGGAGGAAGTTGATTGCTGGGCGGCCAAGGCTCGCGCAGACCTTGTGGGCAGGTACGACCTGAAGTTGAAGCTTGAGGAAGCCGAGGCTGTGGGCAGGACCAAGGCCCTCAAGACAGGGCTGGACGAGGCTGAACATCGCGAGAGAGCCGCTGCAGCCGCCCTATCTTCAGTGCAAGCCGAGCTGGCTTCCGCACATGCCGAGCTGCTTTCCCTTCAGCGGCAGGTCACCGGTGCCGAATCCTCCGCGTAGGAGGGCAGGGAGGAAGCGCTTCGGCGGCGGATGCTGGAGCGCGAGCACGCCCCCATGCTCCAAAACCTCGGGACCAGAGCCAATGCGGCGCTGGGCGCCGTCTGTGATGAAAATGCACCTCATCCCCACTCGGACGACTACGCCAATCACCTCCTTTTCTTCACTGGCGTGGTGACGTGCTTGGAGAATCGATCCGAGTGGTCTCGTGTGCTTGTTGAGGAGAGGAGCCACGGCCTGCTCAAGTGCGCGTTCTCCCGTGTCTTCAGCCACCTCCAGAATACCTACCCCAACTTTGACTTTGACGCCGCCATTGCCCCTGTGCACCAGGCCATCCGGGACGACCTGGAACGCTGAGTTGAGGACAATGTGGACGCCCTAGTTAGGGCCTTCACCTCCGAGGATGACGCGGTGGTGGTCGCTGCGGATGAAGGCGACATGATCGACGATGGTGCGGGCGATGCCGACAATGGTGACGGTGATCACTACCAAAAAAATACACTTCCGTGATGATACGTTTTTGTCACAGTAGGTCGCTTTTTTTGTCATGCATGTACATCCATGAGAAATTTATGACAGAATCAAGATAGTCATACCTGTGCTGTCGTAGAAGTGTTCTATTAACGGCCCGTGGTGAAACTGGCCCGTAATGAACAGTGTATGACTTTATACCCATTAACGGCCCATTATTCCGTTGGGCCATTTCCAGCCCATGTTATCTTTTGGCCTTATTAGAGCCCATTTATTCTTGGGCTCATTTCTAGCATTCGTTTACTTACGGCCCGTTACTGTCATTTTCTACTTGTGGGCCAAATTCAGCCCGTGGTTATAGTCGGCCCGTTTGTGGTCCGTTAATACGTTGGGCCGTTTTCATAGCGTCATCAAATACGGCCTATTAACGATGGCCCATTACAGTCGGCCCATGAACGGATGATTCCAACTCTAGCCCATTTACGGCCATAATGCGGCCTGTTATTGGCCCATGTTTGGCCAATCGATCATACGGCCTGTATAAGGCCCATTGATGATACGGCCCGTAGAAGGCCCATTGTTTCTACGGCCCGTAGAAGGCCTACTGTTTCTACGGGCCGTCGAAGGCCCACTGTTTCTACGGCCCGTCACTACTAGGAAAAGGGCTATAGATGGAAATGACACTAATCGCGCACCAGACATGTGGTGCGCCATTACTATATACTAATGGCGCACCATCTGTTGGTGCGCCATTAGTGTGGAAGACACTAGTGGCGCACCAGGCACACGGTGTGCCACTAGTAACAAAAAGTTTTTTTCATTTTTTCAAACATACTAATGGCGCATCCGGGCAGAGTGCGCCATTAGTAGTTACAACTACTAATGGCGCACCAGCCGTAGAGTGCGCCACTACTGTTTTTTTTTACTTTTTTGCAAAACTACTAATGGCGCACCGTTGCATAGTGCGCCATTACTAGTTTAAACTAGTAATGGGCACTTTTTATTTTTTTCAAATTTGATGACATTTTTTCATATTCCATATGAAAAAATATTGAATATTCATGAGGACACTCGATCTCGATCCCCCTCCCTCTCGATAGCTATCCCCCTCGCCAGATCCCCCTCGCCGCCGAGCACCCCCCCGCACCCTCCCCCCGCTCCACCGCCGCCGACGACCCCCCGCACCCTCCCCCGCTCCACCGCCACCGCTGATGATATTTTCAAATAACAAATTTGATGATATTTTTTTAAAAAATATTACTGTTTTTATAAAAAATTATTACTGTTTCACATTCATATTCATTTTCTAAAAAATAATTATAAAAAATTGTAGACTACAATTGTTGTTAAACAACAATTATTACTGTTTTTATAAAAAAATATTACTGTTTCATATTCATTTATTAAACAATAATGATAATAAATATACTAATGGCGCACCGGCCTTGTGGTGCGCCATTGCTATCTAAAAAAAGATTTCTAATGGCGCACCGGTGGTGGGTGCGCCATTGCTATCTAAAAAAAGATTTCTAATGGCACACTGACGGGTGGTGCGCCATTAGTAAGCTTCCCCCTATAGCTAAGTCCTCCCTCTCCCTCGCCAGAGATCCCCTTTCGTCCCTCTCTCCCTCGCCAGACCCACGACGCCGCCGCCCCGACCCCCGCCGGACTCCACCCCCGCCGCCCACACGCCCCCGCGCCCCCACCCCCGCCGCCCCGACCCTCAACGTCTTCACCTTCCTCCTTGCCGTCGGCACCGAGCAGCGACGCAGCACCATAGGCCCCCCGACCCTCCTCCTCCCCTTGCCCCCCGCCTGCACCGGGGCTGACAGCCCCTTCTCTGTCTCACAGGGCAAGGTCTCCGGCACCTCTACGACACTGACGCCTCCACCGTCTAGGGCGTCTGTGCCTTCTTCCACCTCCGGCCACCGCGGCCTCACCATCGATCCCCGCACGAGCTCGCCATCGTCTTCCTCTCGGTGAGCTGCACCGGTTCCCCTTCCCCCCCTTTCTGTTAACTGAAGATTGTCAGGTTTAGGTTCTGTTAACTGAAAAAGTTTAGATTCAGAAACATTGTTGGACTGATAGGAAGTTTGTTGAACAGAGCAATCTACACCTGTAATTTCTACTGTTGTGCCTCTGTTGATTGTGATCTCTGCACATGTTTAATGTCTATGCTGTTGTGCGGCTGTTATGTGTGTCTATGTCGGTGAGCTTGTGTTATGCACTTCTGCGTTTTGATGTCCCCCCTTACCTTAGTTTTTTCATCTCACTAGTCCTTTTCATTGTATTGGTCCTTTTCATTTTTTTCAAAGAGGCCTCGAGTTCTCTCTTCACTTGTGTGGTGATTGTCTTGGTCCTTTTCATTTTTGTCATGGCATTCTTGAGGTGCTGATGTGTCTGAGGGCATGAACCATGATCAAGTTGAGTTCAGATTTCATTAGATTAGATGGATTATCATGCCTTTGTGTCCTGATAGTTGGATATTTGAGTAGTATTGTCAACAGTAATAACTTCTACATGTTTGCATTGCTTCCAAGAGTAACAGCAGGTGCTTATGACACCTTTAGGAGATCTACTCATCTCTAATCATGCTACTCAAGGATAGGAATCGTAGGCATCTCTATATATTTTTTCAGTGTCCTTTATTGGTAGTTCTATGATGTAGTTCATATGAAACCAATTGCATGCATTGAGAAATAGAGTATTAAAACATGACTTGATGTGGTTTCCACTTAGCTATCTGAATTGAGAAAAAACATAGCTTTTGCGGTCTCTGAGGCAAAACTTGCTACTCCATATACAACTAATACTACTACTAGACAAGATACTACTCCATATACTACTAATACTACTACTGTATTTCATTTCAAAGTTCAAAATGCTGGTACTGAGATTTTCATTTCCAATGAATGATGTTTTTCCTAGCAGTAGAAAAACATAGAAACTTCTCTGTTTTTATAAAGTTGTTCTTATATGGGTGAAACTTCACTTGTTTTTAGGCTAGTGCAGGGTGTTGCTTCTTCTGTATGGGCCAACTATGTCACAAATAAATTGTTCCTTCTTCTATATTTGACAAGTAATGACTTTTAAAGATGATGATCATCTTGCTAGTTTGTTGGGTTTTGTCTCCGACCATTGTGTCGTGATGAATTTGCAGGTACCCTGAGAGGCCCTTGAGTTTGCCGGAATGTCGATTAACTTCTGTTCCGGCAAATTCGGGTACTCCATATGTCCTATTTTTAGCAAAGGCCATGCCGAAATTTTCCGTGAATTTTAGCATGACTTTGCTAAAAATAGGACATATGGGGTACTTGCGACTAATGCATGCATCGGCGTCGACAAAACCTAAATGATGAAAGCTTAGGCTTTTAGGGTGCCTCGACGTCGACAAACCCTAAATGATAAAACCTTGGCTTTTAGGGTGCCTCGGTGTCGATAAGAACTTAAATGCTGAAAGCTTAGGCTTTTAGGGTGCCTTAGCATCGACAAACCCTAAATGATAAAAGCTTAGCTTTTAGGATGCCTCGGTGTCGACAAACCCTAAATGATGTAGTTTTGAATTATGAACGTAGGATATGTCGTCATCATCATCGGACGACGAAAGTCTCCCGGCGGAGTGCGACTGGTGCCACGACAATCGAGGTCTATGCGACATGCCTCACCTGGATGATGATCGGCGCTTCAGCATTAAGCTCGAGGAGACCTTCGAAGTTGAAACGGTACACAACAACGACAAGTGTTATTTTCATAATTAAGCATGACTTCAACTATTTCAACGTGTAATTTTCATCTTTTACAATTCGAGTATAGCTTATCCCATGCCATGCAAGACGCTATGTCTTGGAGAGGATGGATTTTGAAGACCATGAAATTTCTGAAACAAAGAAAATTCACCTAAGGACTCATCACGATGTGGACTTTGAAGTAAATCTATATAATTCTGAGAGCGTAACCCATTTTGGTTGCAAAAATTGGGAAGCATTTTGCAAGATGTATGGTCTTGATGAGGGTATGCTTATCACCATGGATCTTGGTAATCCTGACATCAACCAAGACAATATGGACATTTGGGTCCTTGTTGATACGCCTCCAGTTCTACCGCTATGTGAGTTTCTCAAACATAGTTATTAGCTAATTTATATTGTTTATTTCAAAATAGTTGACAGCTTATTTTTATTGTTCAAAGAATGTGCGGGAGATGGTAGACAAAACCCACTACACCGATGGCTCCGAATTAACAACTTACAAGGAGAAAAATCATCTGGTCGGATTTTGTACTGACATTGAGAATTACACTATCCACAATCAAACTCCTCAACATTATGGTAAATACATGCCACTAGTGCATGTGTTCAACTACGGTAACTACCATGGAGATACCCTGGTAAGATTTTTACTATTACGACATCCGTGCATCTTTTGCATACTTCTAAAACTAGTACATCATTGCTAACTATGAAGTTATTACTATGTTTTTCAACAGATAATCTCAGAGAATTGTGTGACTCATATGATGTATCAGAAAGGTAGTGTTAATGTTTTGAACATACAGCCAGGTCGTCCTACGAATCTCAACTGTCCATACGAGATTTCTAAAAGAAGTGGAGACCTGAAAATCAAAGGATGGAAAAAATGTATGGACAGTCGTAAGGAGCTTCTTGGAAGCAAAAGGAAGCGAAGCGCAAGAATTGGAGACAGGATGGTCTCCATTCTCCATAATGGAGAGTCAGGGTCTATATTGTTTTATGCTATTTTAGCTTAAATAGGGTATTTAGGTCCTGCCTAATACTGATGATCATGTGCTAAGAACAATTAAGTAGGGTTGGTTCGATGACTATCAAGATGATGATCGTATGACTTGTTATGAATAATGAGTAGAAGTTGTATGATGATGATTAGTAGGACTTCTTAGGATTAGTATTACTTCCGACAAACTCGATACTCGCGGTCTCGAGACTTGTAATGTTTTATCTTTGTTCGGTCTTTTCAATTCGGAGACTAATATGATGAATTGTATTCAGAGACTAATCTTCTATTGTATTCGATGAATCTGCTGTTGCTGTGTGCTACTGTCTATATTCAGTCAAATAATATATTTTGTAACCTGTGCAAAAATCAGAAAAGTAAAAAAAAATAAAACCTAATATTCATACTAATGGCGCATCACTACAGAGTGCGCCATTAGTATGCCAAGTATACTAATGGCGCATCCATCCGCAGTGCGCCATTAGTGTGCCAAAGCACATGGTTAAATATGGCCCTGGGAGGCATACTAATGGCGCATGGTGTTATATACTAATGGCGCACTGGGTGGTGCGCCATTAGTATACCAGATACTAATGGCACACCTGTGGTGCGCCATTAGTAATAAATACTAGTGGCGTGATACTAATGGCGCACTAGTGATGCGCCATTAGTAGGCAAAACTGGTGCGCCATTAGTAGGCCTTTTCCTAGTAGTGCGTAGGATGCCCAGTGTCACTACAGTAAATATTAGCACATGGTTTTAAAAAATAGGTTATTGCAGCCACTAGTTAACCGCGGAAAAAGAACTGCAATGACTACAAGCAAACAAATAAACAAGACAACAAGGAAATAAATAAGCAAGCAACTAACGCTAGGCTATCACAACTATTACACATATTACATCCACTGGGCATCAAAGTTCGCCACCAGTGCAAATATAGGGAACAAAGCAGCATATCATATACATTGGCCGTCAATTGGCCACCAGTGCAAATAAACGCGGCAGCAAAACAAGAGCATAACTGAAACAACTTCAGAAGAGCTCAAGAAACGTTATCTTGGGTATCCACCATGCTGGCAATAAGCTTAGCAAGCTGATTAGCTTTGTCTAGTTTGGCGCTAAAATACTCCAACGCTTGCTGTTGCACCAGAAAGTATGCATCTGAATGCTCCAGGGACTTTCGCAGTCCTTCCGCTTCTTGTCGCAGCATAGCTGATCGATGTCTTTCAGCTTGTAGTTGAGACTCAAGAAACCGAACTGATTCAGACACTGAGTTTGAATAGCTTGTGAAGCAGTAGTGGCTAGTAACTCCAACACTAAACCAAGACATGATGTGTCACTATCCTGAACCTTATCTGCATTACTTACTTTACCGTTGCTTAATAAGGCACTCTTCCCCAATATTCTGTCAGCATTCTAAAAGAAGAAACAAGCAGACACATAACAAGTTTAGCATGTACTAGTATATGAAACTCATTTCGGTGAACCAGTTCATTAGTAAGGTGGACAAGAGTAAACTACCAAGTCTTCTATTGCCAAGTACTAGTACATAATAAAAGCATCAAACAAACATATATCTATGTCCTATGGTAGCAATGGAATCTTAAATTAGAACAGTTGTTCTTCAGGTTTAGGCACTTGTTCTACATGAACAGAGTACAGTAAGACGCAAGAATATAATACTTAAAATAGAAAATGAGCTCATAGACCTTACCACATTATTGGTTCGGGACCAGTACAGAACAAGGCATTCCCAGTCATCGTCCAGTAAATGTGTGTCAGGAGAACGTAAGGGAATTTGATGAGTTTCTTTGCCGGTGAAGTACGTTTTCTTTAGGTAATTCCGATACTGCCACCAAGCATTCTTGAAGATAGCAGAGGTATTAGCACAGGTTACCTCATCCCGAGTTTCCAAATCGGTCCTTCTCTATAGAGAAAAATGGGAAAATTTGCTGTATTATAACCATCATGGAGGTAGGATGTATGGGACGAAGCAAAGTAATTGCCATGAATAACATTACTTACACATAACTCCTAGACAAACACCTGCAACTGGCATTTTCCTTCATCTTCAGTATAATATTTCCAAGATGGGAAGATACGCACATACGATTTAACAACATCAAATGCGATAGATGCTAAACTACGACTAGCTGGTTGTGCTTCCTCCACAGGAATAGGCGTACTAACTGGTGGAGTTGGGGTTCGCTGTGATAGTACTGGCCCTATGGGCACTGGAGCTTCCTTACTAACTGCTCTTGTTTGGGAGCTCTGTGGTGGAGATGGTGCTGTGTCAACAGGAACTGGGTTACTATCAGCTGGGGTTGGGGTTAGATTGGGTGTTGCTGGTTCTCTGTCCATCGTAGTAGGGGTACAATCTGCGAGAGTTTGGGTTATGTGTGGTAGGGCTGGTTCTTGTGCATGTACAACCGGGGTGCTATCTCCACCAAGAGGTAGCACTGTTTTATTTGAAGACCGTGTTTTTAGTCCGCTAGATACTGGCATCACCCGCTCCAATTCAAATGGCTGATAAACAAGAAACATAGTTGAATGTACAGACATTGTATGAGAGACAGATGCAATAGATAGTGTGGAAAAAAGAGGGCATGAAATAGTTGACATGTATATTGTTTAACTAAACCGGATAGCATGACATAATTTCACATATATGATGTCTATCTAAACTGGATAGCATAGCATAACATAATTCAAAGATATGGTGAATAACTAAACAGGATCGCATGACATAATTCACCTACATGTTATCTAAGTAATCAGGATCACATCATTTAATTCACATGTGTGATTTATATGCTAAACAGAGGGCATTCAATATGATGTCTGAACTAAGAACATGGTGTTGAATATTGTGTATATGATTTCTAAACTATGCAATGCAAAACACCGTATGCATGATATGAGCAGTATAACCGTGCCAAGTTAGAGCACACACCTCAGTGGGGGAATAGGACTGGTCATCTGTCTCTGAATCCATCTCTGAGGAACTATCGGGACCCAACAAGAGATCTGCTTCGACAGGTAGCACTTTCTTCTCTGAAGGCCTTGTTCTCACTCCAGATTGTTTCCATCTCCCACCCAAATGGCCGATTCACAGGAAGAGTAGTTTAATGTACAAACATTGTCGACAAATGGAAATGTAATGAAGAAAAGGATGGGCAAGATATCATTCAAATACATGATGCCTGGTTAAACAGGATGGCATTGCACATTTCACATATATTATGGCTGGCTAAAAGACATGAGACTGCACAATTACCATATATGATATAGAAACTAAACAGGAGGCATTACAGAACATGTCTAAACTAAGCAGATGACATATATGATGTTAAAAGTAGGCACTGCAAGGCAATATATGCATGATATGACTAACATCATCATGCCAAGGTGGAGCAAACACCTTGGGGGGTAAATAGGAGTGGTCAGCGGCGTCCGAATCCGCCTCAGAACAGATATCTTCCTCTGGATTACAATCTGGAGAGGGGTGGGGAGAGTTTGCCATTGAACCCACCATGGAGCGATGTCTGCATGACATTGTATTGCCGCGCAAAACTCTTATCTTTTTCTCTACATGTTCAGCATGACTGTGTACAATATCTGACATGCATACGAAAAAAATATGGTGAGATTATGTAAGGAGAGCATGCAGAAATTAAGAGTGATGGTAACAACCAGTGGATCGATGTTTTCCCGTTGAACTGAAATAGCTCTAATAGATCGACGTGAATGTATAGTAATAAGTGATGCAATAAGTGTACAACCTCTTTGTCGTAGCCGTGCCAACCTCAGCATCATTGGGTTGGTCGCTGAAGCAGTTGAGGCAGAGGTGGCTATCGGAGGCGTGGAGGAAGATCTGAGGAATCTGTAGACAGCGTCCAGGGCACTGCTCTGTTGTGACGGATCATTCTATCGTTGGAGCAGCTCCGGTGAGCCGTAAGACGTCAAGGCTGAAGCAGCACAAGACAGACATCATCAATCTCAAGTGGGATTCTAATAGCATCTCCAATAGATGATGTAAAATGGATGTAAAATTAACATCACCAAAAACCACCTGACTACAACAGATGAGGTAAAAATTGTTGACTCTGAACTTAACTGTCGAAACTGAAATTTACTGTGGAATCTGAATGCTACTGTCGAAACTGGACGCAATGGTAGAAGAGAGGCACTTGACATGTAGTTTAGGGAGGGCCTGCAGTTCATCTTCAACCTGCACCCCCATGAGCCGCCAGCTACCACCGGCTGAACCGTCGGCCCCAACGCCGCCTTGCCGCCCCGAAACAACTCGCCACCGGCCCCCCGGCCAGCCCTCTAGCCCCCCCGCCCCCACCCTGAACCCTAAGATAGATAGTGGGGTACCTCTCCAGTGAGCCCCCGTCCCCGCTGCGGGTGGTTCTTCCTTAACTCCGGCGAGCCCCCCAACCCCTGAAAATCGACTGACCCAAAAGTCGATTCAGTCGACTGAAGTGTGGCTTAATCAGAGCAGGGCAGCAGCACGAGCGAGGGGGAGAGCAGCAGCAGCAGCTGGGCAAGCGAGCGATCAAGCAAGAGCCGGAGCAGCAGCAGATCCGGCTGGTATGGACACCACCGCCGAAGGGGCCTCGCACTGGGGGAGAGCCGCCGTGGAGATGTCGCCCGCGGCGCCGGCTTCAAGGTAGCGGCTCCATGGGGGTGCGGGATGGAGCACCGTCGGTGCCGGGAGGTCGAGTTATGGAGAAGGTGCGATGCGATGAGTGTACAACCTCTTTGGTGGCACCGAGTAGGCCTCAGCTTCGTCCAAGGAGTCGGTGAGGATGCTGTGGTTCCAGTGGAGTAGGTTAAGGCGGCGCTTTGGGGATGGAGCAGCCGCGATAGACTAGGCGATCGTCGGACCAGCTCCTTGGAGGTGGAGGATGGGGTGGCTGAACCGGCGGGACAGCGAGATGGACGATGGATCCTCATCCGGGGAGGTGGACGAGGGACGTCGAGCTGTTGCGCTGGACGACGTCGTTGGGGAAGAGGCTCCGGCTGGGCAGCGGTGACGTGGCGGACGGAGGAGGGTGGGGTTTCGCGGCTGGAGCGGAGAGGTTATGGCGGCCTGGGATTTCGAATGGCGAAAAGGGTGCGATGGGAGGGGGTAAAGCATGACTTAGGAACGTGCTTGTCCAAAATGTAGTGTGTGTTACAAAAGTACCCCACACCAATTTGAACTACCGGCCCTTTCGGCTCAGGGTTAGAAGGGGGATTTCGCGTGTTGGGATTTGGTAGCTGGAGGGAGTTTTCATGCGCGTTGTAATTTCGGGATAGCAAGGCGCAGGTTGTGAAGGCGCCAGTTTTGGGAGCACGATATCTGAATTTTCGGGATATAACAAGACGCGGGTTGAATTTTAGGGACAAGCCTAACGTGTAGTAATATTTTACTTGTACGTACCAAATCAATTCGCACTTCCCTCAACCAAAAAGAAAACGAAAAAAATAAAACTATTCACACGATACAAAGAGAGAGTCTTGCCCCGTTTTACTATACAAATGCTATTCAAAGCTACTCCCTCCTTCCATCTTTATAGGGCCTAATGCGTTTTTCAATGCTAACTTTGACCAAATATTAGAGCAATGATATATGACATGCAACTTACACAAAGCACACCGTTAAATTTGTCTGTGAAAGGTTCTTTCAATGATATAATTTTCACATTGTGCATGTCATGTACTATTAATCTTGTCAATAGTCAAGGGCGGTCTTAAAAATCTCATTACGCCCTATATAGATGGAAGGAGGGAGTATGAATCCATGTTATGTCCGATTAAATTTTTTTGCTTGCTGTATAATGCATGTAACCTACTCATACCAACATTTTAGTGCATTCCAAATGTCTATACTACCGCTGCAATTCAAACTAAATTTGAATTCGTTTCTCTATTTCAATAAGAATCTACAATCATGATTGTTGCCAACTTCAACCATCATAGTTTCCTTGCTATCCACCAGATATAAATCAGACGGCCTATAATGCAGGATGGCAGGCACACCATCATCAACAACTCCGTTTTTTATAAGAGTAGAGATAGAACATATTAAATGTAGTATACCATGTTCATAACCACACCATGTGTATCACCGTTATATATATTCACACATCCGTCAGTTTGAAACACTATGATAAATTCTTCAAATATCTGAATTCGCTTTTTATAATGAAGTATATATGATCTCTATTCATCTTTTACACCCACACAACCCTCGTATCTTTGTAGCTAGCGCTAACTTTTTCTTGTGCATGCACACGCCCGCATCCCTCTCACCCTCCCTCAGCATTCTCTAGCTCCATCGCGCAAATTCGTCTTTTCACTTTAGGTCGTTCACCCACGGTGTGTGTAGGCCCCCCAGCTCCTTCTTTACGGCACACATCAATCGATATGCCTCTCTAGCCAGGTGTGCCTAGCACAAACACAAGCTTCCCCTCTTCTCTTGTCACCGTCCATGCCTCACTCCCACCACTCTTTTCATCGTTCTCGTATTCACACACTCCTCCCCCTCGATATAGTATGCCTCTCGTACCACCTCCTACATGCATCCCTCTCTCTCTATCCTTCTCCTCGTGCCTCATTTGCTTCTAACACACACATGCATGTATACTGATCGATCTCCCAACATATACCTAGATCGACTTTAACTACCCCCCATCGATCAACGTACCTCACAAGTTATGTCTCTCCTTTCTCTTACAAAGGGCGATTGATCTTGCTATGTAGTTACGTCTGCTTACCACAGCCACATCGTCCCCCTTCATCATTCGTGCATGCCTCCTGACCCGTCTCTCACACGCACGTGCACAGACAACAAGCAGCCACCTCCTCTCTTATTGATATTGCAGGCGTGCCCTCCATTTGTCTAGCAAGCCTATCCCACCATTTGTTAGAAGCAACTCCACTACCACCCCCTCCAACACTCTAGCTCTGTCTTTCACCCAACCTTATTCATCTCCTGCACATATGCATGGATGTCGATCGATCTCCCTTAATACATGAGGTAGATCGATCTCCTTAATACATGAGGTAGGCCTCTCTCCTCCTCTACACATATACCAGCCATTGTACCTCTATAGTTAATTGGGCCTCCCTCTTCCCCCACCACACACCGATAGTCAAGCGCTGCAGGTAGGTATCCATGCCACAGAGACAAACTACACATGTCCCATCTCACGTTCCAGTAGGCCAACCACTCTATATCTTTGACATGGGCACACACAAATTCGATAGCACTCTTTATCGATTGCGCGCGCACACACACACACATCATCATCCCTCTCTTCGATTCTATGGACACCTCAAGCCGATGATACCTCCACTCTCTTCTCGTGGATCGCCCCCTCTATATATATGTTATATCCAGGACTCTATTTCACACACATTGCATATGTTAAATTTTTTGATTGACCCCCCCCCCCCCAACAAAAACTCTCAAGAACCCACACACTATATCTCTCTAGGTTTGTATCTCTCTCACACAACCCACGCAGGTGGTGTACGTATACAAGAAGAGAATAGGTGCACCGTGCACGTACTCACGCTTCATGCCCAGCCACACCTGCGCGGGTACGCGGTGGAGCTCATTTCTTTACGAAATGGCAGCCCACGTGCTAATTTGAATGCCTGTAGCGGTTGTTTACCTAGGGAGGTCGTGTACCACGCGTGCACGAAACAAAGTTCGACTTGACGCATTGCCGCGTTATTTATAAATAAAGTTATAGAGCTCAATGGCACGTACACAGAATATAAAACGATTTTTATGGAGGAAAAGGTAGTCCGCTCTTCAGAGTATCTCACACAAGGCTCCGGTGGCCTCTCTCTCTCTCTCTCACCGTTGGTCACTGATCCGGCCGCATCCCGTCCGCCGGGGGAAAGGGAGTGCGGTGGCCTCTCTCTCTCTCACCGTTGGTCACTGATACGGCCGCATCCCGTCCGTCGGGGGAAAGGGAGTGCGGTGGCCTCTCTCTCTCTCTCACCGTTGGTCACTGATCCGACCACATCCTGTCCGCCGGGGGAAAGGGAGGAAGTGCATCGTTTCTCTGTTCGACGGCGCCGAGGCAGCACGTCCCGATCTGCGCTACACGCTGTTCTCTCTGACCAACCTCCGGCGCGGCAGGGCCTACGCCACCTGCTCACAGATTCTGCCCACCGCCGCTCACCTAGTTACATCCTGACGACCTCCAGGTATCCCCTCCGGCCTTGCTCCACTGCCCATTTTCCCACGTCGCTGCATGTGGATCTTCCATAGTTCTTTGCCCAAAACATCGCTCGTCCAGCGTACTTTCCATATTGCATTCTCATCCTCACACCATTTTAGACAAACACAACTGTGTTGTTATCTTCCCTTAGGACAAGGAATATGCTTCTTTTTTGTCGCCGCATGTGTCACCAATTGTTATTGGCCAGTAATTGTTTCCTTTCTACCTCTTTTTTGCAAACAGGGCTATCCATTTCACGTCGTTGCTATTGCGACCTTTTGGTGAACTACACAAATCACTTTTTTCTTAAGAGTGTTTTGTGCGGTTGTACTAAAATGTCACACGGGCAATGTCTCTACATTTCAGTGCGACTGCACAAAGGGAGATTGGTTTTGCTCTATCCTCCTCATCCAACTCCGAGCCTAATCTTCTCCAACTAGTTAGTCTTAAGAGAGACTACAAAGGTGACCGGCTTCTATTTGTGTTTTTATTGTTTCATCAGCAGTCCTCTATTATCGTAATCACACTTGATATCTTTGGAATAGGGACGCTCAGCTCTATTTTAGTGGAACTGCACAAAATGATCGGAATGTTGCATGCTCCAAATAGCTACTTTTTTTCCCAACATGCCTTGTTGATTTAGACAGAGCTGAGGGGACATTGCTGCCAATGAAAGCATGGATAAATTTTAATTTAACACCTTCTCACAACTTTGTCTTCAGTTGTGATGTAATTATTAGCTCTGATATGCTAATAATTGACATGCATTAGCAAGGAAGTTAGTTTTTTATTGTTTCCGAAATAGCATCAATGGCAAGACACGCGAAACAAAAGCTGAAAGCTCACACCATTGTACAATTTCATGTCACTGGAAAATTATTTGTATAGTACATCAATTATGTAAACAAATGATGGAAGCTTATAGCATTGCCAGAAGCCTCTTAATCATCCGGGTCCATGTGCCATGCACAAAATTATACTCCTTCGTTCCTAAATATTTGTCTTTTTTCAAATTTCAAACGGGCATATTTTAGAGTGTAGATTCACTCATTTTGCTTCGTATGTGTACTCCCTCCGTTCCTAAATATTCTATTCGTCTTAACATAGATTTCAACAAGTGACTACATACGGAGCAAAATGACTGAATCTACACTCTAAAATATGTCTATATACATCCGTATGTGCCAGTCCATTTGAAATCTCTAAAAAGACAAATATTTGAGAGAGAGAGTATATTTAAGACAAATACTCCGGAGTATATTTAAGAACCGAGGGGGTAGTGCACAACCGCATGGGAGACTCAGCCCGGTCGTTGCGCCGCATTAATAGTGAGTAATGAGCAGTCAAATCATAAGCCCCACCTTTCCCACTGTAAGTTGCTCTGAAGAAGCAACCATCAATACACTCTTCTTTGAATCCGCTCATACTACTCCATCCGTCACTGTTTATATAGCGCGCTTCAGAACAAAGAAAAAAATTTGTGGGACCAAGGCGAGTAGCGATCGGCCTGAAAAATAGCATTGGTAGTTATAGCACAGCGTCTGTTACTAGAGGGAATAATGCGTACACACATGCATGCAGTGCTTCCACCCCGGGTACACACATGCATGCACTCCGTAGTAGTACAGTACATGGAGAGAAAATTGTGGACTTGATTGCGGTTACCACACCCTAATTAATTGAGCATTATACCAAACGCGACTAAAGTCTCGCTGGTGGTGGAAATGCATTGAGAGAAATGCATCATAATGAAGCGCGCCCAGCTTCGTGAAGTCGAACAATGATGGTACTCCGCATGTTGGGTACTATAGTGTATGCCTCTGACAATCTGACACCGAATGGACTGATGCATGTCCACCAAGGGTAGGGTTGCATTAGTCAAAAGGCGTAAGCGAGCTTCACCTTGTCCTGCAAGCTTCTCCTCGTTCTGCGAGTTGACGAGACACACCAAAAACTAGTGCTAGTCCATACTCCCTCCTTTCCGGTTAATATGGCTTAATATTTTTTGCGGGTAAATGAGAGAGCTTTATTCATATATAAGCATTCTTAGGACGATCAGCGAAGACACTGGTCACTAGGAAGCGAGGTACCCCGCAAAAAAAGAAGTAGGAAGCGAGGTGTTTCATCAAGCCAGCTCTCGGCCACATTCAAAGTGCAGCAAGCACGGTTCGCACGAAGATGTGCCGCAAGGTTTGCTGACCTGTTTACATGCTGAATAACAAAAAAAGAGGAAATATTACTGAGCGCTACTATTTGTAACAGGATATGAGCCAGAATTAAGCGAGAATTGTGGCGAGTGTTCCGCCCAATCAACTTCCATTATCACATGCGAGAACCCTCGAAGAGAACCAAATGTGTTGAAGATTGCTTTGTCACATTTTAAAATTATAATAAGGGTGCAGATGCTCCTCCATCCGGTTCCTAGTACTAGTATAGTACGTACCTTTATGGACTATAGTAGTAGTACTAGTAAACTTTCGGCTTGGCTGTTCGGGAATTCGAACAATAATAGCACTAGTAGTATAGTGTATGCTTCTGGCAATCCGACACCGAATTAACTGTTGCACGTCCACCGCCTGAGCGAGGGAGAGCTTGCAATAGTCAAAAGTTTCTCCTTGTCCTGCGAGCCACCGCGCACAAGCTTCTCCCGCCCTGTAACCTTCTCCTCGTTCGGCAAGTTGATGGGACACTGCAAAGTAATGTTAGTCCATGCTGCCTCCTCTCCGGTTAATATGGCTTAATTTCAAACGAGATAAATACACTGTCTGTCACCGTATATTTGTAAAAATACAATCAGTGGACTTCATAATACGCTCATTGCGCTCAATATATATATATATATATATATATATATATATATATATATATATATTCCGGTGTTCATACGGTCACTAGCTCACCCTGACTGAGTATGTGCGTGCATGCACGTGTAGGTTGAGCACTTGAGCGTGACCGTGTGTGTTCCGTCGTGTGCTCGGACATGCATGCATTAGGGCGTCGCGCGTGTTTTTGCGTCCATGTGTACGTGTGACTGTTGCATACACGTAGGGGGAGTACGTGTAGGGGCCACTAAGGAGCAGTCAAATCACACAGTAAGTTAGTCGGAAGAAGCAACCATCATTTCACTCTTGAATGACACGTACGCAATATAAAATGGTTGATATGGAGAGAACAAGAAAACCACTATATATACACTAGCAGGAGCCTAATCTACAAGCCTGCTTGCTTAGGTTGCTCTCTTCACAAGCATAGAACGACGGGCCTGATCCCGCAGCTGGGGGAAGGGAACAATGTTCTGCGTAGACGCGGTCGACATCGGCGAGGGAGAAAACCCACAGTCAGTGCGTCCCAATCGGGGGTCACTGCGGTATGGGCCGATGCCGCGTCCCAACCGCCCTTCTAGCTACAGCCCGACGTCCCAGGTAGTCCATCTTCCTTCCATGTCGATCTTTCTCTACTTCTACCGGCTTCTACTTGTGATGAGTTTATGTCTCATGAACTAGTGCCAATACTATTATTCTAATCACACTTCTTCAATATCTTTGCCATCAGGGATGCTCAAATCGATTTTAGTGGAACTGCACAAAAGCATCGTATGATCCGAGGGTGCCAGCTGTCTTTCCTTCGACAGGTTCTACCTGGCCAGGAAATTAAATCATGTTTAGGGTTTAGGGTTTAAGTGGTAGTGACCCCATCAGTAGTTTTTCTATCGTACACGCTCTCACAACTTTTTTCTTTAGTTGTGAAGTAAATATTGGCTATGATCTGTTAATCATTGAGATGCATTAGCATGCGTGTTAGTTTTCCTTTGTATTTGATGGAATGTTGTAACGGGGCAACCTTGGAATAGGAATGAAAATGGAGTGGAAAAGTTTCCATTTTTCCGGAGAAAAAATGGAAACGGAGAGAAACCAACGTTTCGTTTCGTTGGATCGCGCCATCGAGCAAAACCAACATTTAAATCACGTCTGTCGTGTTCGTGTCTCACCCTCCTCCACGGCTCGACCCCACACGGTCGCTCGGCATGCCACTCACCGCAAACCGAGTAGTATACCATAACTTCCCCGCATGCTTGTTGATGGATCGCGCCATGGAGTTCTAGCACTATTGGAAGAGATTGACGAGTTGGGGGAGGACAGCTAGCTGTAGCACGGACTCCCAAGAACTTACTACTGGAAGAGATCGCACATGTTGTAGCCGGCTATTGCGACCTTTGAACGCGGAGCATCCGCGTGCACCTGGAAGTGGCGCGGGCGACGCTCTCTCGGCCGGCGTGCCGCAATCAATGCCGGCGCCAGTGAGAAGTCGCGTCCACTCTGGCCGGGCATGAATGCGGCACTGACCGTTTCGGTCGGGAAGCACGTGCGGGTTGTAACACCCCGGATGTAATTTACCTTATCTGTACTCCAACTCTTGCCGTTTCCGGCCTAAGTTATTTTATTTACCTCGGGTTTGGGTTTTTGTCTCCGTGTGTTTTTGCCTTTGTCATGCATCTTATATCATGTCATCATGTGCATTGCATTTGCATACGTGTTCATCTCATGCGTCCGAGCTTTCTCCCCGTTGTCCGTTTTGCATTCCGGCGCTCCTATCTCCTCCGGTGCCCCTTTCTACCTCTTTTCGTGTGTGGGGGTTAAACATTTCTGGATTGGACCGAGACTTGCCAAGCGGCCTTGGTTTACTACCGGTAGACCGCCTGTCAAGTTTCGTGCCATTTGGACTTCGTTTGATACTCCAACGGTTATCCGAGGGACCGAGAAGGCCTCGTTTGTGTTACAGCCCAACACCCTTCCAATTTGGCCCAAAACCCACCTAAACCCTCTCCATCTAGAGCGCTCGATCACGATCGCGTGGCCACAAACTGCACTCCATTTGGAGCTTCCTAGCTCCTCCTACCTATAAATATAGACACTTCCCCGAAATTCCGGATCAAATCTACCCTAACCTAGTCCCCCTCGTCTCTCTGCGCGGCCGGACAACGTCCGCCCGCGCCGGACATCACCGCCGCCGCGAATCGCGCGCCGCCACGTGGCCGAGCCGCCCCACATCGCCGCCTCAGTCCCGCCGGCCCGCTCAGCCCGGCCGGGGCCCTCGAAGCCCATCGGGTCCACCACGCCGCCTGGGTGCCCGCGCCGGCCGACCGCCTCATCATCTCCGCCGCCATCGCTCGATGCCGCCGTGCGCCCTCACCGAGCCGCCTTTCTGGCCGCCGCGGTTCCCCATCGCCGGTGACCCGGCCGCACCTCGCCTCCTCGCCGTCCGGCTGCGGCGACCCCACCGCCCTCCGCCGTCCTCCTCTCCGTCGCCGGCGCACCCCGGCGACCTCTACCCACCGGATCTGGCGAAAGCACCAAGTCCGGCGACCTTCGACCTCTACTCCGGCCACCAGCGCGGCCATTTCCAACGACCTCGGAGCGAGATGAACAGTGCAACTACAGTAACCGCGGGCTGGATCTGAGATCTATTTTCAGATGGTTGACTTTTCATCCCCGAACCCTAATCTTTTTGTAAACTTTGGCATGTCGTAACTTTTCATCCGTAGCTTAAATTTGCGCGTGTAGAATATCAAAATGTTTGCCTCAACGAGTACATCATTTCATCTCATTGCATTATTTTCGTTTGAGCTCATCTTGATGCCCGAAATGCTGTTGGAAGAGGGCTATGTGGTGAATTTAGCAGATCTGTTTCATCAAATAGCTATTTGTCATTTTTGCCATGATTAATGTTTGCATGATATGATCCTGAGCTCTACATGTGTTTTGTTATATGCCATGCCATATTTACAGTGGTGCTTGCCATGTATTTTTTGTGATATTTGTGGTGACTAGCACAAGCTTGCAAAGTAGCGTAATCAGTAATACTATTGATCCGAGCATGCTATGTTGTTGTTCTTGCCATGTTTAGCTTCCATGCTTGTATTCTTGATGGGTGTATGCTTAGTTTGTCATACCATGCTGTGTAGTGAGTGCATCGAGCTCGTGAACATGCCTACTCGTTACTCGTTAACTGATTTGCATGCTCCAGTTTTTCACTAAGTCTGAGATCTGTTTATGTTTTTGCCATGTTCACATGCTTGCAATTGTATTTTCTGATAACTTTTGGCTCAAGGTCACTAAGGGACTTTTGTTAAGTGATTTGAGTAGCTTCATGCCATGCCATGATTTTCCATGTAAAGTTCCTGTAGCATGTAGTGTTCATGCTCTAAAGTGTGCTTACTGGTGATAAATTCCAGACTTGTGTTAATTTCAGTAAGTCTGAAACCTGTTATCATTTGCATTTTCGCCATGCTTGTTTGAACCTGTTAATTGATGAATTAGCCGCAGCTCAGTGTTCATCTTTTGTCAAGCTTCATGAATGCATCCCTGCCATCTATTTTTTGTAATGTTTTAGTGTTTTAGCATAATTATCTTGATGCATTTAGATGGCTACTTGCTGATTATCGCAGACCGGTGCCGTATTTGTTTTGCTTGCCATTTCCAAACCGTGCATCCGATTCCGGTGATCTTTATATCGATTTCAACCGAAATCACCCCACCTTTCCAGTGGCACTCTTGGACTTCCAAGTTGAGGCCAGGTTCAATCATTCCTTGTCAAACCTTGCATATGCATCACATACCGCATCCCGCATATCATACCATGTTTGCATCATGTTGTTTGAGCATTGCACGTGGTTGATTGTGTTCCGTTTGCTTGTTATTCTTGTTTGGGTAGAGCCGGGAGACGAGTTCGCGAATGAGGAGCCCGGTGAGTTCGCTTATGAGGATCAAGTCAACTCTGACAACTTTGCAGGCAAGATGATCATACCCTTGAAATCACTTCTATCTTTGCTTGCTAGATGCTCGCTCTTTTGCTATGCCTATGCTACGATGTCTACCACTTGCTTATCATGCCTCCCAAATTGCCATGTCAAACCTCTAACCCACCATGTCCTAGCAAACCATTGTTTGGATATGTTACCGCTTTGCTTAGCCCCTCTTATAGCGTTGCTAGTTGCAGGTGAAGATTGGAGATCATTCCTTGTTGGAACATTGTTTATTGTTGGGATATCACCATATTATCTTGTTTATCTTAATGCATCTATATACTTGGTAAAGGGTGGAAGGCTCGGCCTTTTGCCTAGTGTTTTGTTCCACTCTTGCCGCCCTAGTTTCCTTCATATCGGTGTTATGTTCCCGGATTTTGCATTCCTTACGCGGTTGGGTTATAATGGGAACCCCTTGACAGTTCGCCTTGAATAAAACTCCTCCAGCAATGCCCAACCTTGGTTTTACCATTTTCCACCTAGCCTCTTTTTCCCTTGGGTTTCCGGAGCCCAAGGGTCATCTTTATTTAAACCCCCCAGGCCAGTGCTCCTCTGAGTGTTGGTCCAACCAGAGCCACTTGCAGCGCCACCTCGGGGAAACTTGAGGGTTGGTTTTAGTTGTACGTAGTGTTCATCTGAGTGTGCCCTGAGAACAAGATATGTGCAGCTCCTATCGGGATTTGTCGGCACATTCTGGCGGTGTTGCTAGACTTGTTTTACCATTGGCGAGGATGTCTTGTAAAACCGAGATGCCGAGTCTAATCGGAATGTCTCGGGAGAAGGAATATCCTTCGTTGACCGTGAGAGCTTGTGATGGGCTAAGTTGGGACTCCCCTGCAGGGATTTGAACTTTCGAAAGCCGTGCCCGCGGTTATGGGCAGATGGGAATTTGTTAATGTCCGGTTGTAGATTACATGAAACTTAACTTAATTAAAATGAATCAACCGCGTGTGTAACCATGATGGTCTATTCTCGGAGGAGTCCGGGAAGTGAACACGGTGTTGGAGTAATGCTTGGCGTAGGTTTCTCTAGGATCACTTATTGATCATAGTTCTTCATCCGTGCTTTGCCTTCTCTTCTCGCTCTCTTTTGCGTATGTTAGCTACCATATATGCTAGTTGCTTGCTGCAGTTCCAGCTCATACCTTTGCCTTACCTATAAGCTTAAATAGTCTTGATCGCGAGGGTGCGAGATTGCTGAGTCCCCGTGACTCACAGTTTACTTCCAAAACCAGATGCAGGGACCGATGATACCGTTCCAGATGATGCGATTGAGCTCAAGTGGGAGTTCTATGAAGACTCTCGTCGTTACTATGTGTCTTTCCCAGATGATCAGTAGTGGTGCCCAGTTGGGGCGATCGGGGACTTTGTCGCATGTGGGGGTTGATCTTTATTTTGGTACCATAGTCGGACCATGAGTGTATTGGATGATTGTAATGCTATTCATGTATTTGTGTGACGTGGCGAGTGTAAGCCAATTATGTAACTTTTTCCCCTTTTATCTATTTACATGGGTTGTTGTGAAGATTACCTTACTTGCGACACTGCTTTCAATGTGGTTATGCCTCTAAGTCGTGCTTCCACACGTAGGAGATATAGCCGCATCGAGGGCGTTACAAGTTGGTAATCAGAGCCTTCCCCGACCTTAGGAGCCCCCTGCTTGATCGAATCATTGGCGTTGTTGACTCTAGAAAAATGTTTTGAGTCTTTTATGAAATATATATCGGAGAGTTAGGAATTCTTTTTACTCCCCAGTCCCTTCATCGCTCTGGTAAGGCATCCTGACGTAGAGTTTTGACTCTTCTCTTCTCAAATTTCACTAACTTTTTTTTAGGATCACGCGGGTATCTTGGAATCGTTCCGATCGATTTGTGACGGGAACATTGTTCTTGGTGCCTCCTGTCATTTAGGGGTTGTGGCAGTGTCCCGGGGAGTTGAGCTCCGAGGTATTGTCGTCACAATTTTATCGTTGAGATTCTGGAATACCTGAGTTTCGCCGACATCGAAAATCTCTTTTATGCAATTCTTGGTGAGATAACCTCGACGCCACCTAGTACTGGGGCGGGAGTTCGGGAGTATTGCGATAACTCGTATAACGGATGCTTTTCGAAGGTTGAGGTAGATGATTTCCGAAGTTTTTCTCGGTTATGTGTTGAAGGATGGATACAGCTGGATGTAAGATTTGCTAGATTTGGGTGAGATATTATGCTTCCCCTGTATCCCCAACACCTGATTGCATAACCGGAAAGGTTCGGGAGTTTCATAGGTGGGAATTCTTGTAGCTCTAGTTCTTCTTCCACGGATATTTGGTTTGGGATTGGGTAATCCTCACCGAGTATTCGTTCTTGTCCGTACCTTGTTTTTATTCTCCTTCCTAAATCCTAAGTGTCTTCTCAATTTATGTATATGTGACCATTTCGATTGGAATGCATTTGTTCATTTGGTTCGGATGTGAAGACTATATGTTGCAATTTCAACCCATTTGATTCAGCTTCAATATTTGTCTGTCAATGTGCTAACGGATGTCAACCTCTTCAGGATGGCTCCTCCAACGCGCACGACTCTGAATCCTGATCCGCCACCACCACCTCCACCTCCGGAGGCATGGCAAGCTGTGATGGCCGCTACCAATGCAAACACGCAGCTGATCATGCAACTTCTTCAAGAGCGCAACCAAGGGAACCAGGGTCATGGCAACAATCAGAATCAGTTTGCTACACTCAACTAGTTCCTTGCTAACCAGCCAAAGACCTTCAACAATTGTGTTGAGGCAACAGACGCTGATGATTGGCTCATGGACATATGCAAGCATTTCGAGTGCAGTAACGTCAGGCCTGAGGACTTTTTCAAGTTTGCCTCCTTCCAACTCAAAGACCAAGCTGCAGAATGGTTTCAGCAGTACAAAGATTCTAGAGGAGGCCGTGCGATTACCTGGGATGAATTCCGTCAAGACTTCAAAGCTCATCATATTCCTCAGAGCGTGGTTGAAAGCAAGCGTGAGGAATTCCGCAACCTGAAGCAAGGCTCTATGTCTGTTTACGAGAACAACAAGATGTTTCAGAAGCTCGCCCGTTTTGCTAAGCAAGACGTCCCTGACGAGAAGACCATGATATACCAGTTCAGGGGTGGTCTCAGAGAAGAAATCCAGCTAGCTCTCGTTCTCTTTGAGCCCAAGAGGTACAATGAGTTTTACAACATGGCAATGAAGAAAGAGACTGCTCAACTGAAGTGCGATGCTTCCAAGAAGCGAGTCACAGATGCTACTTCTTCTTCCTCAACTCAAGTGGCTAAGCAGCAAAAGTATTGGCTTCCTCCTCCGTTCTGTCAGCCTTATCAGCAGAAGAGCAAAGGTGGCAGTGGATCTTCCCACCCCCCAACCCTGGCTTTCAGAACAAGACTTCGTCTCAAGCTCCAAGATCAAGTGCTCCGTATCACCGTCCGCTTTCAGAGGTCACGTGCAACAAGTGCCAATAGAAGGGTCACTATGCCAACAAATGCTTCAATCAGAGGCGTCTCCCTCCTACACCTCCTATGAGATCGGCAAGTATAGCTGTGGTCAAGCATAACCCCAAGCACGGCAAGGTCAACTTGTTGAACGCAGCTCAGGCTGTCATCATGGGTAACCTTCCTGTTAACGATGTTCCTGCAAAAGTTCTTTTTGACACTGGTGCATCGCTTTCTTTTATTTCAAGACCATTTGTTGCCAAGCATGATTTTGTGACTGAAAGGATTCCTTTCCCGTTGAAGATTGTGTCCCCGGGCAAGCAAATGACTTCTAACAATTGCGTCCCGGATGTTACTATCACTTTGGGTGACTACAAGTTTCTATCCTCTCCAGTGGTCCTTGGTAACTTAGACATTGATCTTATTCTCGGAATGGATTGGCTTTCTAAGCACAAGGCTCAGCTTGATTGTGCTGCTAGGCAGATTCAATTGACTCATTCTTCTGAGGATGTAATTGTCTTTGCCGCTCGTGATGATACCATCCGTCTGTTTTCTCTAAATGACAAGGGTTAACTGGATGCCATCTCTCAAATTCCAGTCGTTTGCGAATATCAAGACATCTTTCCAGAAAAGCTTCCAGGAATGCCTTCGCACCGGCCAGTTGAATTCGTCATCAATCTTGAGCCTGGCACGGAACCTGTTTGCAAACGTCCTTACAAGCTTGGACCTGAAGAATTGAAGGAGCTGAAGAAGCAACTCGATATTCAAGAGCAAATGGGTCTCATCTGACCTAGTTCTTCTCTGTGGGGTTGTGGAGTTCTTTTTGTGAAGAAGAAGGATGGAACAGACCGACTCTGTGTTGACTACCATCCATTGAACAAGAAGACTATAAAGAACAAGTACCCACTTCCCAACATCAACGAGCTGTTTGAACAACTCAAAGGTGCTCAAGTATTCTCCAAGCTTGATCTCCGTATGGGCTATCACCAGATTCGAATTCGTGAGGAAGATATCCCCAAGACATCTTTCAGAACAAGCTATGGTTCATATGAATACACTGTCATGTCTTTCGGCCTCGTCAACACTTCTCCGACTTTCTCTCGCATGATGAACTTCATTTTCAACGCCTACACAAATGACTTTGTCTTGGTCTACCTCGATGACATTTTGGTCTTTTCCAAGAACAAGGAAGATCATGCCAAGCACATGCATTTGGTGCTCGATAAGCTCAGAGAACATCAGTTCTACGCCAAGTTCTCAAAGTGCGAGTTTTGGCTCGATGAGGTTCTCTATCTTGGGCATATCATTTCTGCCAAGGGCATAGCAGTGAATCCTGAGAAGGTGTCTGCAATTGTGAATTGGGAACCACCTCAGAACGTGAAGCAACTCCGCAACTTCCTTGGTCTAGCAAGCTACTGTCGAAGGTTTGTTGAGAACTTTTCAAAGACCGCGAAGCCGCTTTCCAACCTTCTCTAGAAGCACGTCAAGTACGTTTGGTCTCCTGAATGTGACATCGCTTTCAACACCCTGAAAGAGAAATTAGTCACCGCTCCAGTTCTGACTCCTCCTGATGAATCCAAACCGTTTGAGGTCTTCTGCAATGCCTCTCTTCAAGGTCTTGGTGCAGTGTTGATGCAAGAGAAGAAAGTTGTGGCATATACTTCTTGTCAGTTGAAGCCCAACGAGAAGAACTACCCCACTCATGACCTCGAGTTGGCGGCAGTTGTGCATGCTCTTTTGACTTGGAGACTTCTCTTATTGGGAAGAAAAGTGGACATCTTCACTAACCACAAGAGTCTCAAGTACATCTTCACTCAGCCTAATCTCAACCTCAGGCAGACTCGTTGGGTCGAAATGATTCAAGAGTATAATCCGAGCATTGAATATACTCCAGGCAAGGCCAATGTAATTGCTGACGCATTGAGCAGGAAGGCTTACTGCAACAGTCTGATTCTCAAGCCTTACCAACCCGAGCTTTGTGAAGCTTTCCGCAATCTCAATTTGCAAGTTGTTCCTCAAGGTTTCCTTGCCAACCTTCAAGTATCTCCTACTTTGGAAGATCAGATTCGCGAGGCTCAACTTGTTGATGCTATGGTGAAGAAGGTGAAGATTGGGATTGCCAAGAGTCAATCCAAGTACAAGTGCTATCGCCTTGATGACAAGGATACACTCTTCTTCGAGGATCGCATTGTTGTGCCTAAAGGTGACCTTCGTAAAGTCATTATGAACGAGGCTCACAATTCTCTCCTCTCTATCCACCCTGGGAGCACGAAGATGTACCAGGACCTCAAACAGGCGTATTGGTGGACTCGAATGAAGCGTGAGATTGCTCAGTTCGTGAATGAATGCGATGTCTACAGAAGAGTGAATGCAGAACACCAATGACCAGCTGGTCTCCTCCAAACTCTTGCCATTCCAGAATGGAAGTTTGACCACATTGAGATGGACTTCGTGACGGGATTTCCAAAGTCCAAGCGTGGCAATGATGCCATATTCGTTGTCATCGACAAACTCACTAAAGTGGCTCATTTCCTGCCTATCAAAGAGTCTATCACTGTAGCTCAATTGGCGGAGCTTTATACCTCTCGGATTGTCTCTCTGCACGGTATTCCGCAGTTGATTTCTTCAGACCGTGGCAGCATCTTTACCTCCAAGTTTTGGGATTCTTTTTAGAAGGCCATGGGCACCAACATCCATTTCAGCACAGCTTTTCATCCTCAAACTAGCGGTCAAGTCGAACGTGTCAATCAGATTCTTGAAGATATCCTCAGGGCTTGTGTTATCTCTTTCGGTATGAAGTGGGAAGATTGTCTTCCATATGCCGAGTTCTCCTACAACAACAGTTTTCAAGCAAGTTCGGGCAAGGCCCCATTTGAAATTCTCCATGGCAGGAAGTGTCGTACTCCTCTTAACTGGTCAGAGACTGGTGAACGTCAACTTCTTGGAAATGAGTTCATCACAGAGGCAGAGGAAATGTGCAAAGTCATTCGTGATGACCTCAAAGCAGCGCAATCGCGCCAGAAGAGCTACTATGATAGTAAGCATCGTGATTTGGCTTTCGAGATCGGAGATCATGTTTACCTCCGCGTCTCTCCAATGAAAGGTACTCGTTGCTTCGGTATCAAAGGGAAGCTTGCCCCCAAATACGTGGGTCCTTTCAAGATCGTCAGCAAGAGAGGCGATCTCGCCTATCAACTCGAGCTTCCCTCAAACTTTGCAAACGTGCACGACGTGTTCCATGTCTCTCAGCTCCGCAAGTGCTTCAAGACTCCTGACCGTACCGTCAACTTCGAAGACATTGATCTCCAAGAAGACCTTTCTTATCGTGAGCACCCTGTTGCTATTCTTGAAGAGACTGAGCGCAAGACTCCCAATAAGTCAATCAAATTCCTCAAAGTCAAGTGGTCACACCATTCCAACCGTGAAGCCACCTGGGAACGTGAGGATCACCTCCGTTCTGAGTACCCGGCATTTTTCCAGTCCTAGATCTCGGGACGAGATCCTTTCGTAGTGGTGGAGTGTTGTAACACCCCGGATGTAATTTACCTCATCTGTACTCCAACTCTTGCCGTTTCCGGCCTAAGTTATTTTATTTACCTCGGGTTTGGGTTTTTTTCTCTGTGTGTTTTTGCCTTTGTCATGCATCTTATATCATGTCATCATGTGCATTGCATTTGCATACGTGTTCGTCTCATGCGTCCGAGCTTTCTCCCCGTTGTCCGTTTTGCATTCTGGCGCTCCTATCTCCTCCGGTGCCCCTTTCTACCTCTTTTCGTGTGTGGGGGTTAAACATTTCTGGATTGGACCGAGACTTGCCAAGCGGCCTTGGTTTACTACCGATAGACCGCCTGTCAAGTTTCGTGCCATTTGGACTTCGTTTGATACTCCAACGGTTATCCGAGGGACCGAGAAGGCCTCGTTTGTGTTGCAGCCCAACACCCTTCCAATTTGGCCCAAAACCGACCTAAACCCTCTCCATCATCTAGAGCGTTCGATCACGATCGCGTGGCCACAAACCGCACTCCATTTGGAGCTTCCTAGCTCCTCCTATCTATAAATATAGACACTTCCCCGAAATTCCAGGTCAAATTTACCCTAACCTAGTCCCCCTCGTCTCTCTGCGCGGCCGGACAACGTCCGCCCGCGCCGGACATCACCGCCGCCGCGAATCGTGCGCCGCCACGTGGCCGAGCCGCCCCACATCGCCGCCTCAGTCCCGCCGGCCCGCTCGGCCCGGCCGGGGCCCTCGAAGCCCATCGGCTCCACCACGCCGCCTGGGTGCCCGCGCCGCCGACTGCCTCATCATCTCCGCCGCCATCGCTCGACGCCGCCGCGCGCCCTCACCGAGCCGCCTCACCGGCTGCCGCGGTTCCCCAACGCTGGCGACCTGGCCGCGCCTCGCCTCCTCGCCGTCCGGCTCCGGCGACCCCGCCGCCCTCCGCCGTCCTCCTCTCCGTCGCCGGCGCACCCCGGCGACCTCTACCCACCGGATCCGGCGAAAGCACCAAGTCCGGCAACCTCCGACCTATACTCCGGCCACCAGCGCGGCCATTTCCGGCAACCTCGGTGCGAGATGAACAGTGCAGCTACAGTAACCGCGGGCTGGATCTGAGATCTATTTTCAGACGGTTGACTTTTCATCCCCGAACCCTAATCTTTTTGTAAACTTTGGCATGTCGTAACTTTTCATCCGTAGGTTCGATTTGCGCATGTAGAATATCAAAATGTTTGCCTCAACGAGTACATCATTTCAACTCATCGCATTATTTTCGTTTGAGCTCATCTTGATGCCCGAAATGCTGTTGGAAGAGGGCTATGTGGTGAATTTGGCAGATCTGTTTCATCAAATAGCTATTTGCCATTTTTTCCATGATTAATGTTTGCATGATATGATGCTGAGCTCTACATGTGTTTTGTTATATGCCATGCCATATTTACAGTGGTGCTTGCCATGTATTTTTTGTGATATTTGTGGTGACTAGCACAAGCTTGCAAAGTAGCGTAATCAGTAATGCTATTGATCCGAGCATGCTATGTTGTTGTTCTTGCCATGTTTAGCTTCCATGCTATGTATTCTTGATGGGTGTATGCTTAGTTTGTCATTCCATGCTCTGTAGTGAGTGCATCGAGCTCGTGAACATGCCTACTCGTTAACTGATTTGCATGCTCCAGTTTTTCACCAAGTCTGAGATCTGTTTATGTTTTTGCCATGTTCACATGCTTGCAATTGTATTTTCTGATTCCTTTTGGCTCAAGGTCACTAAGCGACTTTTGTTAAGTGCTTTGAGTAGCTTCATGCGATGCTTTTATTTGCCATGTTAAGTTCCTGTAGCATGTAGTTTTAATGCTCTAAAGTCTGAAATCTGTTATCATTTGCATTTTTGCCATGCTTGTTTGAACCTGTTAATGGATGAATTAGCCGTAGCTCAGTGTTCATCTTCTGTCAAGCTTCATGAATGAATCCCTGCCATGTATTTTGTTGTCATGTTTGAGTGCTGTAGCATAATTATCTTGATGCATTTAGATGGCTACTTGCTGATTATCGCAGACCGGTGCCATATTTGTTTTGCTTGCCATTTCCAAACCGTGCATCCGATTCCGGTGATCTTTATATCGATTTCAACCAAAATCACCCCACCTTTCCAATGGCACTCTTGGATTTCCATGTTGAGGCCAGATTCAATCATTCCTTGTCAAACCTTGCATATGCATCACATACCGCATCCCGCATATCATACCATGTTTGCATCATGTTGTTTGAGCATTGCACGTGGTTGATTGTGTTCCGTTTGCTTGTTGTTCTTGTTTGGGTAGAGCCGGGAGATGAGTTCGTGAACAAGGAACCCGTTGAGTTCGCTTACGAGGATCAAGTCAACTCTGACAACTTTGCAGGCAAGATGATCATACCCTCGAAATCACTTCTATCTTTGCTTGCTAGATGCTCGCTCTTTTTCTATGCCTATGCTACGATGCCTACCACTTGCTTATCATGCCTCCCAAATTGCCATGTCAAACCTCTAACCCACCATGTCCTAGCAAACCGCTGTTTGGCTATGTTACCGCTTTGCTCAGCCCCTCTTATAGCGTTGCTAGTTGCAGGTGAAGATTGGAGATCGTTCCTTGTTGGAACATTGTTTATTGTTGGGATATCATCATATTATCTTGTTTATCTTAATGCATCTATATACTTGGTAAAGGATGGAAGGCTCGGCCTTTTGCCTAGTGTTTTGTTCCACTCTTGCCGCCCTAGTTTCCGTCGTATCGGTGTTATGTTCCCGGATTTTGCGTTCCTTACGCGGTTGGGTTATAATGGGAAACCCTTGACAGTTCGCCTTGAATAAAACTCCTCCAGTAATGCCCAACCTTGGTTTTACCATTTGCCACCTAGCCTCTTTTTCCCTTGGGTTTCCGGAGCCCAAGGGTCATGTTTATTTAAACCCCCTGGGCCAGTGCTCCTCTGAGTGTTGGTCCAAACAGAGCCACTTACAGCGCCACCTCGAGGAAACTTGAGGGTTGGTTTTAGTTGTATGTAGTGTTCATATGAGTGTGCCCTGAGAACGAGATATGTGCAGCTCCTATCGGGATTTATCGGCACATTCGGGCGGTGTTGCTGGACTTGTTTTACCATTGGCGAGGATGTCTTGTAAAACCGAGATGCCGAGTCTGATCAGAATGTCTCGGGAGAAGGAATATCCTTCGTTGACCATGAGAGCTTGTGATGGGCTAAGTTGCGACTCCCATGCAGGGATTTGAACTTTCGAAAGCCGTGCTTGCGGTTATGGGAAGATGGGAATTTGTTAATGTCCGGTTGTAGATTACATGAAACTTAACTTAATTAAAATGAATCAACCGCGTGTGTAACCGTGATGGTCTCTTCTTGGCGGAGTCCGGGTAGTGAACACGGTGTTGGAGTAATGCTTGGCGTAGGTTGCTCTAGGATCACTTCTTGATCATAGTTCTTCGTCCGTGCTTTGCCTTCTCTTCTCTCTCTCTTTTGCGTATGTTAGCCACCATATATGCTAGTCGCTTGCTGTAGTTCCACCTCATACCTTTGCCTTACCTATAAGCTTAAATAGTCTTGATCACGAGGGTGCGAGATTGCTGAGTCCCTGTGACTCACAGTTTACTTCCAAAACCAGATGCAGGGACCGATGATACCATTCTAGATGATGCGCTTGAGCTCAAGTGGGAGCTCAATGAAGACTCTCGTCGTTACTATGTGTTTTTCCCCGATGATCAGTAGTGGTGCCCAGTTGGGGTGATCGGGGACTTTGTCGCATGTGGGGGTTGATCTTTATTTTGGTACCGTAGTCGGACCATGAGTGTATTGGATGATTGTAATGTTATTCATGTATTTGTGTGACATGGCGAGTGTAAGCCAACTATGTACCTTTTTCCCCTTTTATCTATTTACATGGGTTGTTGCGAAGATTACCTTACTTGTGACACTACTTTCAATGCGGTTATGCCTCTAAGTCTTGCTTCGACACGTAGGAGATATAGCCGCATCGAGGGCGTTACACGGGTGATGAAGAGGGTTCGGGTTGGTTAGGACCGGCCGTGGCAGCGGTCCGGACGTGCGCAAACAAGAGATGCTGTACGTTAATATTGCTGCGTATATAATTAACAACGTAAATAATGTGCCAATTGGACAAATATGATTGGAGATGGAGATGGAAATGGAATTTTATGTAAACACGGATATGCATGTCTATGTCTATGTGTGTGTGTGCGCGACGACTCTCGCGACCTGGAAGCGGGGGCGTGTTTTTGATCGAGTTTTCTTTCTTGGTACGTTAGAAAATCAGTTTGTCTAATTCACATCTAGATGTTATTTATGGATATCACATCTAAGCTCCCACAAGTATATAATGTAGCAACAAGGAACAAAAAAAACTAGGAAAAGACCACAAACAGAGTGGACATCAACTTATATGTGACATAACTATGTCACATCTAGATGTGTCCTAGACAGACCCTTAAAAAATTGTCCGCCAGTTTTCGTTTCTTTTTTCCGGGAACGCGCGTATTCTATTTAAAACCACTGCTATGGAGAGATTTTTTTACTACATTATAGCCTCTTGTTTGATAGAGTTTCTCGCGTCTCGCTCTCTCACCCTCTCCATATCAAAACAAGATGACAGTGTCCACTCTATCTCTCTCCTCACCGGTGGTCACAGATCTGGCCGAATCCCGTCTGCTGCGGGAGGTGAGGAGGTGCAGCGTTGACGTTGTCGCCGTCGGCGACGGAGGAAGCCGATGCGCACCGTCCTCTCGGAGCTGGCGCTGGCACGGACGAAGATCCTCCGCGCCCTTGTTCGCTACCGTCGTGTGGGCAGATCCCGCCCGCCCGCATAAACGACATCTCGCCCACCTGAGGTATAACATCTTGTACTGTTCCAGCTCCCTAGGTCGGTGCGTGTTGTTTTTCTTCTATGCGACTACTCCCCGGCCCCCCATGCATAGTTGCTAGGTTTCGTCGACTGGTCCAACATCACCTACTAGTACTATTATAGAGGAAATGCCACTCAAAAAGTTGTCCTGATATATGCCTCGGTGGAGGTATACATGTTGTTTCGACAAAAAGTACATGGTGGTTGTGCGGTCATTGTCCATATGGTGGTAGTACTATCACTGGTTAATTGAAGAAATGCTTTTTTTCTCGGGTATCCTGGTTTAGTTCCCATCAAGATAATTATGATGCTTCTGTTTGTTGGTGTACTTTTCATTAATTCTTATTGCCAATTGAGATGTTGTTGCTAACCCTTTTTTATATTTTTGGAAACAGCGATGCGTGTCTCCATACCCGGGCATGTCTTCCTCAATTTTAGTGGAACTACACAAAATTGGATGGCCATTGTTGTTCCGCCTCACTGTCCTCTGCCACGTGGTTCGTCCTTCCTCGAGCTTGATTACTGAGAAGAAACAGACCACAATGAGGATTTGTCGAACTTCTTAGGTGCCTCACCCAAACTTGATGCCAAATGGATGATGCATCACCACGATGACCTATCGATGCTCATGGTTGCGCCTCATGGTTGCATCGGCTGGTGAAGCTGATCGATTTTCGATGAAAAACTAGCTGTCTTCCATCAGTGCTATTTGCTTGTTACACACAAAGATGATATCCTTTGTCAGTTCACCTTGGTTGCGTTGGAGACGCAATCGTCTTTCACATTGGTGCAATTTTCGCTAGGGTTTTACGACAGGTGGGCCCAAAATGTGGCTGGCTCACCTGTCATACAGCCAAAAGCAGGTGCAGTGAAGGCACCGGAGCTCAGTCCGTACTACAGTAGTATATATATAAGTGGGAGCCTCAGCGCTTGTTTGCTAGGGTTTGCACTCTCCACACACTCGCCGCACTACATATATGTTACTCCCTCCATTCCGAATTACTTGTCTTAGATTTGTCTAGATACGAAGGTATCTAGCACTAAAATGAGTCTAGATACATTTGCTAGGGTTTTCTATATTCATAGTCTCTCACCCTCTCTTCACCAGATCTAAACAAGACTGCGTTGGCCTCTTGTCTCTCTCTCCCCCCTCACAACTGGTGAAGGAGGCGTCCGTATCCCGTCGCACTGGGAAGGGGAGGAGGTGCAGCGTTCACTCTATCGCCTTCGGCGACGGAGGCAATCCACTGTCGGCTGCGCTATTCTCTTTCACCCAGCGCCTATGCGGGAGGGCCACCGACCCCTTCTTCCTCGCTGCCGTACTTAGTGTGGGCAGATCCGGCCTCCCGCCGCACGCCTTGCCACATCCTGACGACCCTAAGGTATAAGTTTCTTTGAAACCGTCGTTGCTCTTGCTACATGTGGATCTTTTTCGATCTGTAGTCGAATCTAGGTCTTGGTTCAAAGAGGAATGAGGGGTGTAGTGGGCTGGAGCAAGAATCTAGGACGTGGTTCAATGAGGAAAGGAGGGGCGGAAAGTAGTATAGACTGGCTATCCAGCCGCTTTGTAGGTCGAAAAGGGAAAAAGGGGGTAACCCAGTACACACATCTGTAAGGAACCGATCTCTTTGTTGAAAAGGGAAAGAAACTGGGGGTCGGGTAGTTTGTGCACGACTAGATTTGGTGCCCTCACATAGGAAGAAGGTTCAAAGAGAACAAATATGGGACCAGCGCATATATGCTGCTTGGCTACATACTTTGCATCACCCATTTATACGTGTGGACGCACATGGTGCTGGCATCTCCCATGCAGCTATTTTGCTGTTGTTAATCTCAGAATTAACTACTGATCTGTTTTAAAATAATTTCTCTATTAATATGAATCAATTCAACCGTTTTAGAAATGCCACTACCTATACTTTGTTTTCCATCAAGATAAGGTAGATGCTTCTTTTTGTGGCCGCATGTTTCATCCTCCTTTATTGGCCAGTAATTGTTTTCTTTTTTTCCTCTTAAAACAGGGATATCTATTCAACTTGTTGCTATAGAAAACTTAAATGTCACACCGGCAACTTTGCTTGATTTCAGTGCAACTGCACAAAACTTGATTGGATTTCCTATTCGTGTTGGTAGATTCGTATTTTATGTTGGTCATCTCATGAAAGGCCAGTACAGGCCTTCATCCACATGATTGTGCAGTGTGCTTTGAGATCCTGTGCTACTTGTATTGGTACCGTTTTAAATAAATGATGAATTGAAGCTATTGTATTGCTGTCTTTTCCCATTAAGTAGTGAACAAAAATGGGACCAACCCAGACATGATGCTTGTTGCTTTGTTACAACAAATTCAGCATCACCCCCTTTATAAGCCAGTAATTGATGCCACTCTCAGAATTAACCACTGAATCTTATTTCAAAACTGCAACACTTGTTAGGGATTGGCGGGATTACCATTTTTGTGGCCGCATGTTTCATCCTCCTTTATTAGCCAGTAATTGATTCCTTTTTTTCCTCTGTTTATACAGGGATATCTATTCAACTTGTTGCTATTGTGACATTTTGCTTCGCTAAGCGAAACACTTTGCTTGATTTCAGTGCAAATGCACAAAACGAGATTGGATTTCCTATTCGTGTTGGTAGATTCGTACGTGATCTTGTGTGCGTCATGACAGGTTGGCACTTGCCTTCATCCACATGATCGTGCAGTGTGTTTTGAGATGCTGTGATACTTGTATTGGTACTGTTTTAAATAAATGATGAATTGAAGCTATTGTATTGCTGTCTTTTCCCATTAAGTAGTGAACAAAAATGGGACCAACCCAGACATGATGCTTGTTGCTTTGTTACAACAAATTCAACATCACCCCCTTTATAAGCTTTGTTGTTCTTTATACATGTTGAAACAATGCATTGTTAAGATAATGTCTCAGTCAACATGAATGAATCACACTGATGGAGAATTGCTACTCTCCTGCTTTGTTTCCCATTAAGATAAAGTAGATCAGTAGATGCTTTTCTTCTCTGTTTATACAGGGATACCTATTCAACTTGTTTCTATTGTGACATTTTGCTTCGCTAAGCGAAACACTTTGCTTGATTTCAGTGAAATGCACAAAACGAGATTGGATTTCCTATTCGTGTTGGTAGATTGCACAAAAGGAGCCAATGTGTAAGGCAAACTGCTGCATTACTGGGTCTAGTTGGTCGTTCCACTTTGTAGAAAGAAGCAGTCACTGTTTGCGCTACATTACAGAAGGAATGGCCGAGAAGCTTTACAGAGTATTATTAGACACCGGTGACATGACTAGTCTGCAGAGACCATTGGCAATTTAACAATACGTGGAGTGCCCTGGGCAAAAAGTGCCCAAACAAGTATAAAAGCTACGACAGGACTCCACAATCATAGGCATTGCATATTTTTAATGGGAAAAGCTTGTCAAAGTTTAGTCATTGATGTTAGCAAGAAGACGTTAGTTTAATATATTGGAATTGGAAAACCTTGTCAAAATTTGCTCATTGATGTTAGCCAGAAGACATGCATTTGATATTTTTGAGTGGGACGCCCTTGCTGTGAGCAGCGTCGAGTGTTTTTTTCCTATTCCTATGTTCAGTTTAGAAGTAAATAGTTACTCTGCTGAGATATTCCTGTGTTAAGAGTTTGTTCTGAATATTGTCTATGTAATGCTAGGCCTTGTGTTTGATTGCAAAGTAGAGCTTGGAATGTTGTGGCATGCGGCATCACGAGCTGTTCACCGTGCCTCCTGAGAATAATGCTTCGTATTGTTTTGCATGTCGATCTAATGCCAGTGATTTGCTTGTTAAGAAGATCATCCTCTTCTGTTGTTTCCGTGCTTAAGAAGTTCATCGTCTGATGTTTCATTCATAGCCTATACGACAAGTCGGGTAGGTTAGATGTGAAACCATATGATCTTCCAACCAACTCATGATATTAGGTTGTGATTGGATCGTCGTTTTCCAACCAAAACCGCTTGTAAAACTGACGCTTGTAAATTAAAGCAGATGGTCTCGGGCGAAGGCTTGGTTGGTCGATTTTGACTAGTAAAATATCGGAAGTACTTGACACACGATAAAAACGCTGAACGACACTCGGACGATTGTTAATCCAGCCGTTAGCTGCTGTTTCAGCCTTGCCCATGGATGGCATGATACGCACGTCGTGCATGTATCGTCTGGTAATGTCGTCCATATAGCAGTGCTCGTAAAATATACACTGGTCTCTCAAATTACACGCGTAACCCGCCGGTTTTACTTACAGACCTCGGGCCCTCGGTTTCATTACGCCTGTATTTTACGCGTTGTTTTCGATGACGAGTAAATTACACTTGTATGTTAATACAGGTTTGAAATAAACCAGGGCTCCCAAGTGGGGCCTTACCGTTTCATGCCGTCTCAGTTTCTCGAAGGTGCTCATAGGTGTCCGATGATCCTGGCTTCCTGAATGAGTAGCGGGCGTTGTCTCAGACCATCTGTAGGGCCCGCGAGGCCCTCTCCGTTGTCCTTCGAGTTGTTGCGCTCGCCGTGGCGCCGAGCATTGTTAACATCGTCAACAAACATGAGGATTCAGGAGATGACTTTATTTTGACTAGATGACACCAGGGACCCACTAGGGCCATAGCCGTACGTACGCAAGTGCCTCCTTATTATGTACAACTATATTTCTTTTTGCTTTCTCCTGGTTTCATGACATCACGGTCCCACACCATTGTCAACCTATGTAGTCAATATAAACGAGAGAGTTGCACAAGGTGCGGACGACAGCTGGGACCAAGCAGCTCGAGCAGTATTTGTGTTTTTGAGGCATGAGCACTGCAGAGTTTTTCTTGGCGATGATTTTGTTGTTGTTCAGAGGAGAGTAGGGTATTAACTAGGCGGGCTATGGCCCGTCTAGCCCAGGCCAGATATCCAGCCCAGATACTAATTTTTTCAAGATGAAAATGGCTAGCCCAGTTATACATCTTTTTGAGGAATACCCAGGCAAGGTCAACTTGTTATTCTCCGCCCCGCTGGGCTACAAATCTTTCCTAGGAGGCATGCATTAGGCTTAACAGGAAAATAGGCTTTAAAAAATAATAAATGGGATGTAATTATGAAAACTGGGCAGTAACTATAAAAAAATGCACCAAACACGAAATTAGTTTATAAAATATTATTTATGGATTTTGAAAATCTTAAATTTCATTGTTGCGCGTGCAATGTTTCGTTGGATTTTTACGTAATACAAATTTATATTTAATCTGACTAGAAATTTCGGGATAAAAATATTTTGGAGCCCATCAAAATGTGGGAAATTTTATTGAATTCTGTCTTCAACAGTTGGTTGAAATTATTAATCATTGTCCTAGCTAGAAAATGGGCTGTACTTTTAACAAACTATAAATGGGTTGTTGTAAATTCCATTTGAATTCTAAAATGGGCTATACATTCTTACAAAACGCAAATGGGCTACAAGTTCTCTGCCACACACTTGTGGGCCTACTAAGTGACGCGTCCCCTAAAAAAATAAGTTGACGCGTATGCAAGGCTTTGCCAACTTATTATAGTCAACACACGGTTCTAGCAGCAGTGGCCGTTGGATGTCTATCCAACGGATGTCATGCTTCTTGTTCAATCTCGGATATTCTTAGCTTCGGCCGCCCAAAAAATGATTCCTCCCCCTGACATCTGGGGCGCACCGTTTCGGAGGATGACCTGTGGGCCTACTAAGTTGGAGCGTACCAAGGGCTTTGTCAACTTAGTCAATAATAAACGTTTCAAGCTTCAGTGACCGTACGATGTCCATCCAACGGCCGTAGTGCTTCTTCAACCTTTGGTCTTCTTGGTCCAGCCGCACAAAGCAGCGCCGATCATGCCGCCTGCTCCTGCCTCCCGTGGCCGGCTGTGCTGCCGCGGAGGCCTCACCGCCCCCATACTACTCCACCGCTAGCCAGGCCATCCCTCCACTCACCCACACCCCCTGTTATTCTGCGGCGACGGCAGCCTCACACCGCAGCTGAACCAGTGAACCCTCGTACTCCTCTCCGCGCGGGCTTCCACTGATGTGTCTTCCTCGGCTCCGTGTCGTCCCCTTCCTAGGCCTCGCCGTCGTCCAGACCACCGCCCTGGTGCTCTCGGCGCGGCGTGGTCAATGTGGTCAATGACCGACTTCCATCGGAAGAGTATTGTACGTGGAGAGGTTGACAGCTGGGTCCAGGCGGCTGCAAGGAAGTGCCTCCTTATTACGCGCAAAATAATTATTCCTCCACCTTACAGCAGGGACCCACCGGACGGGCCACCTTATTTCGCGAAAAAACGTTTCCCCCCTGACTGCTCGGACCCACCGGACGGGCCGACGTATTTTGCGAAAAAAAACGTTCCCCCCGCTGTCAGCTCGGACCCACCGGAAGTGCCTCCTTATTACGCACAAAAAAATGAATACTCCCCCTGCTAGCTGGGACCCACCATGGTGGGAGGCTGACTTGTGGGCCTACTAAGTTGACTGGGACGGGGGCCTTTGTCAACTTTAGTCAATATGAACGATTCTAGCTCCATCCAACGGTCGTAGTGCTTCTTCAACCTCTGGTCTTCTTGCTCCAGCCGCCCAAAGCAGCGCCGGTCGTGCCGCATGCTCCTGCCTCCCGTGGCCGGCTATGCTACCGCGGAGGCCTCACCGCCCCCTACTATTCCCACCGCTGGCCAGGCCCTACGGCGACGGCAGCCTCACACCGCGGCCGAACCAGTGAACCCTCGTACTCCTCTCCGCGCGGGCTTCCACTTCCGCGTCTTCCCCGGCTCCCTGTCGTACCCTTCCTAGGCCTCGCCGTCGTCCACCTCCCTGGTGCTCTTGGCGCAGCGTGGTCAACGTGGTCAAGGAACGACTTCCATCGGACGTGGACTGTACGTGGAGAGGCTGGCAGCTGGGTCCACGGCCGCAGCAAGGAAGTGCCTCCTTATTACGTGCAAAATAATTATTCCTCCACCTCACAGCGAGGACCCACCGGACGCGCCACCATATTTCGCGAAAAAAATGTTTCCCCCCTAACTGCTGGGACCCACCAGCTACACCTTCGCACACAAGGAAGTGCGTCCGGGCAAAAAAACAAAACGATTCGCCCCCTGACTGTCGTATTTCTAACTCTGACAGTGATGTAGGGGGGTATGTATGGAGAGGCTAGATCTTAGCTATGGAGGAGTTGTAAGCACACGAGGATTACGAGTTCAGGCCCTTCTCGGAGGAAGTAACAGCCCTATGTCTCGGTGCCCAGAGGCGGTCGACTGAATTATGTGTGTATGAATAACAGGGGTGCCAACCCTTGATACTGAGGAGGGGGTGGCTTATATAGAGTTCGCCAGGCCTCTCCAGCCCTCAGTAATGCAGGGTTTAAAGTACATTAAGACTGGGGGTTACTGGTAACGCCCCTAATAAAGTGCTATGATGACCATAAAAGCTACTTATTGGCCGACCGTTTGCGTGCAGGGTGACTTTAGATCTCCTGGCAGTCGAGTGGTTGGATCTTAGTCGAGTGATTGCTTCATGGTCGAGGACTCTGGCTCATCGATCTGGCGATCGACATTGTAAAGGTGATACGCTCCATTGTGGAGGACTCTGGTGATGATGAAGGGACCTTCCCAAGTAGGAGCGAGCTGGAGGCTCGAGTACTTTGATCTGCGGTCTAGGACCTTTGGATCGCTCACCACTCGGTAGGATTTTTAAACACTTAGGCGAGCACTGGGCTGCGGCTAAGCCTCCGAGTGGGAGTCTGGCTCACCACTCGGTAGGATTTTTAAACACTTAGGCGAGCACTGGGCTGCGGCTAAGCCTCCGAGTGGGAGTCTGGCTCACCACTCGGTAGGATTTTTAAACACTTAGGCGAGCACTGGGCTGCGGCTAAGCCTCCGAGTGGGAGTCTGGCTCACCACTCGGTAGGATTTTTAAACACTTAGGCGAGCACTGGGCTGCGGCTAAGCCTCCGAGTGGGAGTCTGGCTCACCACTTGGTAGGATTTTTTTACAAACTTAGGCAAAACGGATTCGCAGCTAAGCCACCCACTAGGGGATTTCACACGCAAACAAATGCGACAACAATTATAGGAAAAATTGTAACACTCTTGTCTTTGATAAATAGACTACAGAAGTTTTTCTTATAACATCTCATTTGAGTGAGAATTCAAGTGTAAAAGGGGCGGAGCAGTTCCACATTCCAAGCTCGTGGCTCATCAATCTGGCGATCGACATTGTAAAGGTGATATGCTCCATTGTGGAGGACTCTGGTGATGATGAAGGGACCTTCCCAAGTAGGAGCGAGCTTGTGTGGTTTCTATTGAGCGAGCTTGCAGGGTATACAATAGGTCTGGTACACAGCATGGCATACTTTATAGAACCTATGCTGAGGCATAGGGAATGACTTTCATTCTCTCTCTATCTTCTGCCGTGTTCAGGGTTTTGAGTCTTACTCATCTTCACACCTTGTGACATAGGCAAGAACTCCTTCTTCGACTTATTCCATTTTGAACTACTTCAAAATCTTGTCAAGGTATGTACTCATTGAAAAACTTATCAAGCGTCTTGATCTATCTCTATAGATCTTGATGCTCAATATGTAAGCAGCTTCACCGAGGTCTTTTCTTTGAAAAACTCCTTTCAAACATTCCTTTATGATTTGCAGAATAATTCTACATTATCTCCGATCAACAATATGTCATACATATACTTATCAGAAATGCTATAGTGCTCCCACTCACTTTCTTGTAAATACAGGCTTCACCGCAAGTCTGTATAAAACTATATGCTTTGATCAACTTATCAAAGCGTATATTCCAACTCCGAGATGCTTGCACCAGTCCATAGATGGATCGCTAGAGCTTGCATATTTGTTAGCACCTTTAGGATTGACAAAACCTTCTGGTTACATCATATACAACCCTTCTTTAATAAATCCATCAAGGAATGCAGTTTTGTTTATCCATTTGCCAGATTTGATAAAATGCGGCAATTGCTAACATGATCCGGAGAGACTTAAGCATAGATACGAGTGAGAAACTCTCATCGTAGTCAACACCTTGAACTTGTCGAAAACCTTTTTGCGGAAAATTCTAGCTTTGTAGATAATAACACTACTATCAGTGTCCGTCTTCCTCTTGAAGATCCATTTAATCTCAAGGGCTCGCCGATCAATGGGCAAGTCAATCAAAGTCCATACATTATTCTCATACATGGATCTCATCTCAGATTTCATGGCCTCAAGCCATTTCGCGGAATCTGGTCTCATCATCGCTTCCTCATAGTTCGTAGGCTCATCATTGTCAAGTAACATGACCTCCATAACAGGATTACCGTACCACTCTGGTGCGGATCTCACTCTAGTTTACTTGCGAGGTTCGGTAGTAACTTGATCTGAAGTTACATGATCATCATCATTAGCTTCCTCACTAATTGGTGTAGTAGTCACAGGAACAGATTTCTGTGATGAACTACTTTCCAATAAGGGAGCAGGTACAGTTACCTTATCAAGTTCTACTTTCCTCCCACTCACTTCTTTCGAGAGAAACTCCTTCTCTAGAAAGGATCCATTCTCAGCAATGAATATCTTGCCTTTGGATCTGTGATAGAAGGTGTACCCAACATTTTCTTTTGGGTATCCTATGAAGATTTACTTCTCCGATTTGGGTTCGAGCTTATCATGTTTGAAACTTTTTCACATAAGCATCACAGTCCCAAACTTTAAGAAATGATAGCTTAGTTTTCTCGCCAAACTACAGTTCATACGGTGTCGTCTCAACGGATTTAGATGGTGCCCTATTTAACGTGAATGTAGCTGTCTCTAATGCATAACCCCAAAATGATAGTGGTAAATCGATAAGAGACATCATAGATCGCACCATATCTAATAAAGTACGGTTACGATGTTCGGACACACCATTACACTGTGGTGTTCCAGGTGGTGTGAGTAGTGAAACTATTTCACATTGTTTTAACTGAAGGCCAAACTCGTAACTCAAATATTTTACTTCTGCGATCATATCGTAGGAACTTTTATTTTTGTTACGATGATTCTCCACTTCACTCTGAAATTCTTTGAACTTTTCAAATGTTTCAGACTTGTGTTTTATCAAGTAGTATACTCATATCTGCTCAAATCATGTGTGAAGATCAGAAAATAATGATACCCGTTGCGAGCCTTAATATTTATCGAACCACACACATCTGTATGTATGATTTCCAACAAATATATTGCTCGCTCCATAGTTCCGGAGTACGGTGTTTTAGTCATCTTGCCCATGAGGCACGGTTCGCAAGCATCAACTGATTCATAATCAAGTGATTCCAAAAGCCCATCAACATGGATTTTCTTCATGCGCTTTACACCAATATGACCTAAACGGCAGTGCCACAAATAAGTTGCACTATCATTATTAACTTTGCACCTTTTGGCTTCAATATTATGAAAATTTGTATCACCACGATCGAGATCCAACAAACCATTTTCATTGGGTGTATGACCATAGAAGGTTTTATTCATGTAAACAGAACAACAATTATTCTCTAACCTACATGAATAACCGTATTGCAATAAACATGATCCAATCATATTTATGCTCAACGCAAACACCAAATAACATTTATTTAGGTTCAACACTAACCCCGAAAGTATAGGGAGTGTGCGATGATGACCATATCAATCTTGGAACCATTTCCAACACACATCGTCACTTCACCCTTACTAGTCTCTATTTATTTTGCACTCCCATTTCGAGTTACTACTCTTAGCAACTGAACTAGTATCAAAAACCGAGGGGTTGCTATAAACACTAGTAAAGTACACATCAATAACATGTATATCAAATATAGCTTTGTTCACTTTGCCATCCTTCTTATCCACCAAACACTTGGGGTAGTTCCGCTTCTAGTGACCAGTCCCTTTGTACTAGAAGCACTTAGTCTCTGGCTTAGGTCCAGACTTGGGTTTCTTCATTAGAGCAGTAACTTGTTTGCCGTTCTTCTTGAAGTTCCCCTTCTTCCCTTTACCCTTTCTCTTGAAACTAGTGGTCTTGTCAACCATCAACACTTGATGTTTTTCTTGATTTCTACCTTCGCCGATTTTCTCATCACGAGGAGCTTGGGAATCATTTCCGTTATCCCTTGCATATTATAGTTCATCACGAAGTTCTACTAACTTGGTGATGGTGACTAGAGAATTCTGTCAATCACTATTTTATCTGGAAGATTAACTCCCACTTGATTCAAGCGATTGTAGTACCCAGACAATCTGAGCACATGTTCACTGCTTGAGCTATTCTCCTCCATCTTTTAGCTATAGAACTTGTTGAAGACTTCATATCTCTCAACTCGGGTATTTACTTGAAATATTAACTTCAACTCCTAGAACATCTCATATGGTCCATGACGTTCAAAACGTCTTTGAAGTCCCAATTCTAAGCTGTTAAGCATGGTGCACTAAACTATCAAGTAGTCATCATATTGAGCTAGCCAAACGTTCATAACGTCTGCATCTGCTCCTACAATAGGTCAGTCACCTAGCGGTGCATCAAGGACATAATTCTTCTGTGCAGCAATGAGGATAATCCTCAGATCACGGATCCAATCCGCATCATTGCTACTAACATTTTTCAACTTAGTTTTCTCTAGGAACATATCAAAAATAAAACAGGGGAGCTAAACGCGAGCTATTGATCTACAACATAGATATGCTAATACTATCAGGACTAAGTTCATGATAAATTAAAGTTTAATTAATCATATTACTTAAGAACTCCCACTTAGATAGACATCCCTCTAATCATCTAAGTGATCACGTGATCCAAATCAACTAAACCATAACCGATCATCACGTGAAATGGAGTAGCTTTCAATGGTGAACATCATTATGTTGATCATATCTACTATATGATTCACGCTCGACCTTTCGGTCTCAGTGTTCCGAGGCCATATCTTCATATGCTAGGCTCGTCAAGTTTAACCTGAGTATTCTGTGTGTGCAAAACTGGCTTGCACCCGTTGTAGATGGACGTAGAGCTTATCACACCCGATCATCACGTGGTGTCTGGGCACGATGAACTTTGGCAACGGTGCATACTCAGGGAGAACACTTTTTTATCTTGAAATTTAGTGAGAGATCATCTTATAAGGCTACCGTCGAACTAAGCAAAACAAGATGCATAAAAGATAAACATCACATGCAATCAAAATATGTGACAAGATAGGCCATCATCATCTTGTGCCTTTGATCTCCATCTCCAAAACATCGTCATGATTTCCATCGTCACCGGCATGACACCATGATCTCCATCATCTTGATCTATATCAATGTGTCGTCACATGGTCGTCTCGCCGACTATTGCTCTTACAACTATTGCTATCGCATAGCGATAATTGTAAAGCAATTATTTAGCGCTTGCATCTTATGCAATAAAGAGACAACCATAAGGCTTCTGCCAGTTGCCGATAACTTCAACAAAACATGATCATCTTATACAACAACTTATATCTCATCACGGCTTGACCATATCACATCACAACATGCCCTGCAAAAACAAGTTATACGTCCTCTACTTTGTTGTTGCAAGTTTTACGTGGCTGCTACGGGCTTAGCAAGAACCGTCCTTACCTACGCATCAAAACCACAACAATAGTTTGTCAAGTTGGTGCTATTTTAACCTTCGCAAGGACCAGGCATAGCCACACTCGGTTCAACTAAAGTTGGAGAAACTAACACCCGCCAGCCACCTATGTGCAAAGCACGTCGGTAGAACCACTCTCGCGTAAGCGTACGCGTAATGTTGGTCTGGGCCGCTTCATCCAACAATACCGCCGAACCAAAGTATGACATGCTGGTAAGCAGTATGACTTATATCGCCCACAACTCACTTGTGTTCTACTCGTGCATATGACATCTACGCATAAAACCAGGCTCGGATGCCACTATTGGCGAACGTAGTAATTTCAAAAAAATTCCTACGCACACGCAAGATCATGGTGATGCATAGCAATGAGAGGGGAGATTCTTGTCCACGTACCCTCGTAGACCGAAAGCAGAAGCGTTAGCACAACACGGTTGATGTAGTCGTAGGTCTTCATGATCCGACCGATCAAGTACCGAACGTACGGCACCTCCGAGTTCAGCACACGTTCAGCTCGATGACGTCCCTCGAACTCCGATCCAGCCAAGTATTGAGGGAGAGTTTCTTCAGCACGACGGCGTGGTGACGATGTTGATATTTTACCGACGCAGGGCTTCGCCTAAGCACTGCTACAGTATTATCGAGGTGGACTATGGTGGAGGGGGGCACCGCACAAGGCTAAGAGATCAATGATCTAATTTGTGTGTCTAGAGGTGCCCCCCTGCCCCTGTATATAAAGGAGCAAGGGGGGAGGCGGCCGGCCTAGGAGGAGGGCGTGCCAAGGGGGGAGTGTAACACCGTCGATGCGACTATAGCTCCCACGTGTCGAGGCACGACTTAGAGACATAATCGCATTGAAGGCATAAGTCGCAAGTTAGGCAATCTTCACAACATCCCATGTAATATAAATCATAAAGGGGAGATAACATAGTTGGCTTACACTCGCCACGTCAATCAAGTACATAAATAACATTACATCATCCAAACACTCATGGCCCGACTACGGCGCCAAAATAAAAGATAACCCAACATGCGACACGGTCCCAAACACCCCCAACTGGGCACCACTACTGATCATCGGGAAAGGAAACATAGTAACGTCGAGAGTCCTCATCGAACTCCCACTTGAGCTCAAGCGCGTCTCCTAGGGCGGAATCGTCAGGCCCTGCATCTGGTGTAATAGTAATCTGTGAGCCACAGGGACTCAGCAACCTCGCACCCTCGCGATCAAGACTATTTAAGCTTATAGGTAAGGCAAGGTAAGTATGTGGAGCTGCAGCAAGCGACTAGCAAATATGGTGGCTAACTTATTCACAAAAGAGAGCGAGAAGAGAAGGCAAGGACGTGCGAGAAACTAGAGAACAACCTGCACAAACATTACTCCAACACCGTGTCCACTTCCCGGACTCCGCCGAGAAGAGGCCATCACGGTAACACACTCAGTTGATTCATTTTAATTAAGTTAAGGTTCAAGTTATCTACAACCGGACATTAACAAATTCCCATCTGCCCATAACCGCGGGCACGGCTTTTGAAAGTTCAAATCCCTGCAGGGGAGTCCCAACTTAGCCCATGACAAGCTCTCACGGTCAACGAAGGAATAGACCTCCTCCCAAGACGTTCCGATCAGACTCGGTATCTCGGTTGTTCAAGACACTTCGACAGGTTAAAACAAGACCAGCAACACCGCCCGAATGTGCCGACAAATCCCGATAGGAGCTGCACATATCTCGTTCTCAGGGCACACTCAGATGAGACATCCTACGAGTAAAACCAACCCTCAAGTTGCCTCGAGGTTGCCCCGCAGTCTACTCGGTCGGACCAACACTCAGAGGAGCACTGGCCCGGGAGGAGGGGGTTAAAATAAGATGACCCTTGGGCTCCGGAAACCCAAGGGAAAAGAGGCTAGGTGGCAAATGGTAAAACCAATGTTGGGCATTGCTGGAAAAGCTTTAATCAATGCGAAATATCAAGGGGTTCCCATTATAACCCAACCGCGTAAGGAACGCAAAATCCGGGAACATAACACCGATATGACGGAAACTAGGGCGGCAAGAGTGGAACAAAACACTAGGCGCGAGGCCGAGCCTTCCACCCTTTACCAAGTATATAGATGCATTAAGATAACATAGCAATATAATGATATCCCAACAAGTAAATATATGTTCCAACAAGGAACGGCCTCCGATCTTCACCTGCAACTAGCAACACTGTAAGAGGGGCTGAGCAAAGCGGTAACAAAGCCAATCAACGGTTTGCTAGGACATGGTGGGTTAGAGGTTTGACATGGCAATTTGGGAGGCTTGAAAGCAAGTGGTAGGCATCGTAGCATTGGCATAGCAAAAGAGCAAGCAAACTAGCATAGCAAAGATAGTAGTGATTTCAAGGGTATGATCATCTTGCCTGCACAGTTGTCAGAGTTGACTGGATCCTCGAAAGCAAACTCAACGGGCTCCTCGTTAGCGAACTCGTCTCCCGGCTCTACCCAAACAAGACAAACAAGCAACAAGGACACAATCAACCACGTGCAAGGAACAAATAATACGAAGCAATGATGATATGCTATGCGGGATGCGATGCGGGATGCATATGCAAGATATGACAGGAAATGCAAGATCCTGGCCTTAACTTGGAATTCCAAGTGTGTCACTGGAAAGATGAGATGAAATCGCTTGAAAACGATATAAAGAACGCCAGAATCAGAGTTACGGTTTGGAATTGGCAAGCGGTTCAAATATGGCACCGGTCTGCGATTTACAGCAAGTACCATCTAAATGCAATGAGATGAACATGCTACAGCACCCAAACATGACAACAAAATACATGGCAGGGATGCATTCAAGATGCTTAACAAAAGTCTAGCACTGAGCTACGGCCAATTCATCCATTAACAGGTTCAAACAAGCATGGCAAAAATGTATATGGTAAACAGATCTCAGACTTGGTGAAATTAACACTTGTCTGGAATTTCAGATCAGGTAGCACACTTCGGAGCAACAAAACTACATGCTACAGGACCTGAACATGGCAAAGTAAAGCATGGCATGGAGCTACTCAAAGATCTTAACAAAAGTCCCTTAGTGACCTTGAGCCAAAAGGGATCAGAAAATACAATTGCAAGCATGTGAACATAGCAAAAACATAATCAGTTTTCAGACTTAGTGAAAACTGGCACATGCTGAAATATAACTCAAGTAGGCATGTTTACGAGCTCGATGCACTCACTACGGTGCAAGTCATGGCAAGACAAGCATACACACATCAAGAATACACAAAATGCAAGATAGAAATGGCAAGAACAATAGCATAGCATGCACGGATCAACTACAACATCATCGGCAAAATTGCAAATAAGTTGACAATCTGCCCAGATTCACAAAGTAGCAAAAGTAGAGCTCGATTGACTCAAGCTAGGGTGCTCCATAATTGCAAACAAAGACATGGATGGATAGAGCACTACAATATTAACAAAACATACTTACTGATCTTCCTCAAAAGAGGCACGGATCACTAGGAAACAACATGAACATATGACAACATGAGGTAAGCGGCTCAAGGACTTAGCGGAAATGCTAAGTCCCTGAAAACAGAATTACCAAGTGCACCACTTTGCAAGCTTGTGCTAGTCACCACACACATCACAAAAATACATGGGTTGCACCTCTGGAAATATGACAAAACCCTTAACAAAACATATGTAGAGCATCAGGGCATATCATGCACACAATAATCGTGGCAAAAATGACAAAAACCTAAATAGAGTAGCAGATCTGACAATTATCTCAAGTAGCCCTCTTCTAACAGCATTTCGGACATCAAGATGAACTCAAATGAAAATGATGCAATGGATTGAAATGTTTTACTCTCTGAGATGAACATTTTGATATGCTATATGCATGAATCGGAGCTACGGATGCAAAGTTACGAGGCTATGAACAGGAGCACTTGGATCTGGAATTCTTAGGGACTTGGAAGAAAAATCAACCTCCGGATCTAGGGTTTCACGGCACGCAACCCGAGGCAGCGGTGCACTGTTCACTGGCGGGGATGAGGACGGCGGAGGAGATCGCCGGAGGAGGGGGAGACGGCCGGGCGGCGGTGGTGGCCGAGGCGGCGGACGGCGGGCGAGGCGGCGCAGCGGGCGAGGCGGCGGAGGCGGCGGGCGCGGAGCTCGGACGCGGCGCCGAGGCGTCGGGCGAGGCGGCGGCAGGGGCGGCCGGGCGGCGCCGGCCGGCGAGGTGGTGGCTCGGCCACGGGAGAGACGAAGCCGTGGGGCGGCGCACCGGCTTGGGCCGCGGGGGCCCGATCTGGGCTTCCCGGGCCGGCGGCGGAGGGAGGCGGCGATGGCAAGTGAGGGGGCGACACGTGGCGGCGGCGGGGAGGATACGGACGTGTCCGTCGGTGGCAGGTTTGTCCGGCAGCGCGCGAGGTGGAAAATTTAGGGTTTCGGAGAGGGGGATCCGCGAATTTCGAGAGGGGTCTATAAATAGAGGTAGAGGGAGCTAGGAGAGTCCAAATGAGGTGCAGTTTTCGGCCACGCGATCGTGATCAAACGCTCTAGATGATGGAGAAGGCTTAGGTGGGTTTTGGGCCAAATTGGAGGTGGGCTGCAACACACACGAGGACTTTTCGGTCCCTCGTTTAACCGTTGGAGTATCAAACGAAGTCCAAATGATACGAAACTTGACAAGCGGTCTACCGGTAGTAAACCAAGGCCGTTTGGCAAGTCTCGGTCCAATCCGGAAATGTTTAATCCCCACACACGAAAGAAATCTAGAAATGACCACCAGAGGAGAACGAAGCACCGGAATGCAAAACGGACAACGGGGAAAATGCTCGAATGCATGAGACGAACACGTATGCAAATGCAATGCACATGATGACATGATATGAGATGCATGACAACGATAAAAACACACGGAGACAAAGACCCGAACCCGAGAAAAATAAAATAACTTAACACCGGAAACGGCAAGAGTTGGAGTACAAATTGGGAAAGTTACATCTGGGGTGTTACAACACTCCACCACTACGAAAGGATCTCGTCCCGAGATCTAGGACTGAAAGAACGCCGGGTACTCAGAACGGAGGTGATCCTCGCGTTCCCAGGTAGCTTCACGGTCGGAATGGTGTGACCACTTGACTTTGAGAAATTTGATTGACTTGTTGCGAGTCTTGCGTTCAGTCTCTTCAAGAATAGCAACTGGGTGCTCACGATAAGAGAGATCTTCTTGGAGCTCAATGTCCTCGAAGCTGACGGTGCGGTCAGGAGTCTTGAAGCACTTTTGGAGCTGAGAGACATGGAACACGTCATGAACATTTGCAAAGGTTGAAGGAAGCTCGAGTTGATAGGCGAGATCGCCTCTCTTGCTGACAATCTTGAAAGGTCCCACGTATCTGGGGGCAAGCTTCCCTTTGATACCGAAGCGACAAGTACCTTTCATAGGAGAGACGCAGAGGTAAACATGATCTCTGATCTCGAAAACCAAATCACGGTGCTTACTATCATAGTAGCTCTTCTGACGGGATTGGGCTGCTTTGAGGTTATCACGAATGACTTTGCACATTTCCTCTGCCTCTGTGATTAAGTCATTACCCAAAAGCTGACGTTCACCGGTTTTAGACCAGTTGAGAGGGGTACGGCACTTCCTGCCATACAGAATTTCAAATGAGGCCTTGCCCGAACTTGCTTGAAAACTGTTGTTGTAGGAGAATTCAGCATAAGGAAGACAATCCTCCCACTTCATGCCGAAGGAGATCACACAAGCCCTGAGCATATCTTTAAGAATCTGGTTGACACGCTCGACTTGACTGCTAGTTTGAGGATGGAAAGCTGTGCTGAAGCGGATGTTGGTGCCCATGGCCTTCTGAAAAGAATCCCAAAACTTGGAGGTAAAGATGCTGCCACGGTCTGAAGAGATCACTTGTGGAATACCGTGCAGAGAGACAATACAAGAGGTATAGAGATCCGCCAATTGAGCTGCAGTGATTGACTCTCTGATAGGCAGAAAATGAGCCACTTTAGTGAGTTTGTCGATGACAACGAATATAGCATCATTGCCACGCTTGGACTTAGGAAACCCAGTCACGAAGTCCATTTCAATGTGGTCAAACTTCCTTTCTGGAATGGCAAGAGGTTGGAGGAGACCAGCTGGCCTTTGGTGTTCTCCCTCCACTCTTCTGCAGACATCACATTCATTCATGAATTAAGCAATCTCGCGCTTCATTCGAGTCCACCAATAAGCCTGCTTAAGGTCCTGATACATCTTCGTGCTCCCAGGGTGGATGGAGAGGAGAGAATTGTGAGCCTCGTTCATGATCACTTTACGGAGGTCACCTTTGGGTACAACAATACGATCCTCGAAGAAGAGAGTATCCTTGTCATCAAGGCGGTAGCACTTGTACTTGGGTTGACTCTTGGCAATCCCAATCTTTACCTTTTTCACCATAGCATCAAGAAGCTGGGCTTGGCGAATCTGGTCTTCCAAGGTAGGAGAGACTTGAAGGTTGGCGAGGAAACCTTGAGGAACAATTTGCAGATTAAGTTTGCGGAAAGCTTCACAAAGCTTGGGTTGATAAGGCTTGAGAATCAGACTGTTACAATAAGCTTTTCTGCTCAAAGCGTCAGCAATCACATTGGCCTTGCCTGGAGTATACTCGATACTCGGATTATACTCTTGAATCATTTCGACCCATCGAGTTTGCCTGAGGTTGAGATTAGGCTGAGTGAAGATGTACTTGAGACTCTTGTGATCAGTGAAAATGTCCACTTTTCTTCCCAATAGAAGATGTCTCCAAGTCAAAAGAGCATGCACAACTGCCACCAACTCGAGATCATGAGTGGGGTAGTTCTTCTCATTAGGCTTCAACTGGCGAGAGGTATAAGCAACAACTTTCTTCTCTTGCATCAATACTGCGCCAAGACCTTGGACAGAGGCATCACAAAAGACCTCGTATGGTTTGGATTCATCAGGCGGAGTCAGAACTGGAGCAGTGATCAATTTCTCTTTCAAAGTGTTGAAAGCAATATCACACTCCGGAGACCAAACGTACTTGACGTGCTTCTGGAGAAGATTTGAGAGAGGCTTCGCGATCTTAGAAATTTTTTGAACGAATCTTCGGCAATAGCTTGCGAGACCGAGGAAGCTATGGAGTTGCTTCACATTCTGAGGAGGTTCCCAATTCACAATTGCAGACACCTTCTCAGGATTCACGGCAATGCCCTTGGCAGAGATGATATGACCAAGATAAAGAACCTCATCGAGCCAAAATTCACACTTGGAGAACTTGGCTTAGAACTGATGTTCTCTGAGCTTATCAAGAACCAAACGCAAGTGCTTGGCATGATCTTCCTTGTTCTTCGAGAAAACCAGAATGTCGTCGAGATAGACCAAAACGAAGTCATTGGTGTAGGCGTTGAAGATGAAGTTCATCATGCAAGAGAACGTCGGAGGAGCGTTGACGAGACCAAAAGACATGACAGTGTATTCATATGAACCAAAGCTTGTCCTGAAAGCCGTCTTGGGAATATCTTGCTCACGGATTCGAATCTGATGATAACCCATACGGAGATCAAGCTTGGAGAATACTTGGGCACCTTTGAGTTGTTCGAACAGCTCATTGATGTTGGGAAGTGGGTATTTGTTCTTGATGGTCTTCTTGTTCACTGGACGGTAATCAACACAAAGTCGGTCTGTTCCATCCTTCTTCTTCACAAAAAGAACACCACAACCCCACGGAGAAGAACTAGGCCGGATGAGACCCATTTTCTCTTGAATATCGAGTTGTTTCTTCAGCTCCTTCAACTCTTCAGGTCCGAGCTTGTAAGGACGCTTGCACACAGGTTCCGTGCCAGGCTCAAGATCAATAACGAATTCAACTGGCCGGTGCAGAGGCATTCCTGGAAGCTCTTCTGGAAAGACGTCTTGATATTCGCAAACGACTGGAATTTGAGAGATGGCTTCCAATTCACCCTTCTCATTGAGAGAAAATAGACGAATGGTATCATCACGAGCGGCAAAGACAATTACATCCTCAGACGAATGAGTCAATTGAATCTGCCTGGCTGCACAATCAAGATGAGCCTTGTGCTTAGAAAGCCAATCCATTCCGAGAATAAGATCAATATCCGAGTTACCAAGAACCACCGGAGAAGAGAGAAACTTGTAATCACCCAATGTGATAGAGATGTCGGGAGCAACCAAACTAGAAGTCAAAAGCTTGCCAGGAGAAACAACTTGCATGACTTTGGGCATGATCTCAGTCTCAACATTGTGCTTCGATGCAAAAGGGCATGACAAAAAGGAATGCGATGCACCAGTGTCAAAAAGAACTTTAGCAGGAACATCGTTAAAAGGAAGGTTACCCATGATCACATCTGACGAGTCCTCTGCCTGAGCTGCGTTCATCAAATTGACCTTGGCGTGCTTGGGGTTATGCTTGACCACAGCTGTACTTGCCGATCTGACAGGAGGAGGAGGAGGAAAACGCCTCTGGTTGAAACACTTGTTGGCATAGTGACCCTTCTGTTGGCACTTGTTGCACGTGACCTCTGAAAGCGGACGGTGATACGGAGCACTCGATCTTGGAGCTTGAGACGAAGTCTTGTTCTGAAAGCCAGGGTTGGGTTGGTGGGAAGAACCATTGCCACCTTTGCTCTTCTGCTGATACGGCTGACGGAACGGAGGAGGAGGAAGCCAATACTTCTACTGCTTGGCCACTTGAGTAGAGGAACAAGGAGTAACATCTCTGACTCGCTTCTTGGAAGCATCACACCTCAACTGAGCAGCCTCTTGCTTCAGTGCCGTGTTGTAGAACTCATCGTATCTCAAAGGCTCAAAGAGAACAAGAGCGAGCTGAATTTCTTCTCTGAGACCACCCCTAAACTGGTATATCATGCTCTTCCCATCAGGGACGTCCTGCTTGGCAAAGCGGGCGAGCTTCTGGAACAACTTGTTGTAGTCATAGACAGACAAAGAGCCTTGCTTCAGGTTGCGGAATTCCTCATGCTTGCTTTCAACCACGCTTTGAGGAATATGATGAGCTCGGAAATCTCGACGGAATTCATCCCAAGTGATAACACGTCCACCTCTGGAATCCTTGTACTGCTGGAACCATTCTACAGCTTGATCTTTGAGTTGGAAGGAAGCGAACTTGACAAAGTCCTCAGGCCTAACGTTACTGCACTCGAAATGCTTGCACAGATCCACAAGCCAATCGTCAGCATCGGTTGCCTCAACACAATTGCTGAAAGTCTTTGGCCCGTTAGCAAGAACTGGTTGAGTGTAGCAAAGTGATTCTGATTGCTGCCTTGATTCCCTTGGTTGCCTTGATTGCGCTCTTGAAGAATTTGCATGATCAACTGTGTGTTTGCATTGGTTGCGGCCATCACAGCTTGCCATGCCTCTGGAGGAGGGGGAGGTGGTGGCGGATCAGGATTCAGAGTCGTGCGCGTTGGAGGAGCCATCCTGAAGAGGTTGACATCCATTAGCACATTGATAGACAAATATTGAAGCTGAATCCAACGGAATGAAAATTGCAATATATAGTCTTCACATCCAAAGGCGTTGAGGCGTCGGGCGAGGCGGCGGCAGGGGCGGTCGGCCGGCGCCGGCCGGCGAGGTGGCGGCTCGGCCACGGGAGAGACGAAGCCGCGGGGCGGCGCACCAGCTTGGGCCGCGGGGGCCCGATCCGGGCTTCCCGGGCCGGCGGCGGAGGGAGGCGGCGATGGCGAGTGAGGGGGCGACACATGTCGGCGGCGGGGAGGATACAGACGTGTCCTTCGGTGGCAGGTTTGTCCGGCGGCGCGCGAGGTGGAAAATTTAGGGTTTCGGAGAGGGGGATCCGCGAATTTCGAGAGGGGTCTATAAATAGAGGTAGAGGGAGCTAGGAGAGTCCAAATGAGGTGGGGTTTTCGGCCACGCGATCGTGATCGAACGCTCTAGATGATGGAGAAGGCTTAGGTGGGTTTTGGGCCAAATTGGAGGGGTGTTGGGCTGCAACACACACGAGGCCTTTTCGGTCCCTTGGTTAACCGTTGGAGTATCAAACGAAGTCCAAATGATACGAAACTTGACAGGCGGGCTACCGGTAGTAAACCAAGGCCGCTTGGCAAGTCTCGGTCGAATCCAGAAATGTTTAATCCCCACACGAAAGAAAGCTAGAAATGACCACCGGAGGAGAATGAAGCGCCGGAATGCAAAACGGACAACGGGGAAAATGCTTGAATGCATGAGACGAACACGTATGCAAATGCAATGCACATGATGACATGATATGAGATGCATGACAACGATAACAACACACGGAGACAAAGACCCGAACCCGAGAAAAATAAAATAACTTAATGCCGGAAACGGCAAGAGTTGGAGTACAAATTGGGAAAGTTACATCCGGGGTGTTACAGGGAGTCCACCGGGAGTAGGACTCCTCCTTTCCTTGTTGGAGTAGGAGTGAAGGAAAGAGGAGGAGAGGGAGAAGGAAAAGGGGGCTGCACCCCTTGTCCAATTCGGACCAGAGGGGGGTGCAGGCCTCCTTCCTTTTGGCCTATCTCCTCTATTCCCGTATGGCCCAATAAGGCCCATATACTCCCCGGCGAATTCCCGTAACTCTCCGGTACTCCGAAAAATACCCGAATCACTCGAAACCTTTCCGAAGTCCGAATATAGTCGTCCAATATATCGATCTTTACGTCTCGACCATTTCGAGACTCCTCGTCATGTCCTCGATCTCATCCGGGACTCCAAACTCCTTTGGTACATCAAAACAAATAAACTCATAATATAACTGTCATCGTAGCGTTAAGCGTGCGGACCCTACGCGTTCAAGAACTATGTAGACATGACCGAGACACGTCTCCGGTCAATAACCAATAGCGGAACCTGGATGCTCATATTGGCTCCTACATATTGTACGAAGATCTTTATCGGTCAGACCGCATAACTACATACGTTATTCCCTTTGTCATCGGTATGTTACTTGCCCGAGATTCGGTCGTCGGTATCTCAATACCTAGTTTAATCTCGTTACCGGTAATTCTCTTTACTCATTCCGTTACACATCATCCCGCAACTAACTCGTTAGTTGCAATGCTTACAAGGCTTATAGTGATGTGCATTACCGAGTGGGCCCAGAGATACCTCTCCGACAATCGGAGTGACAAATCCTAATCTCGAAATACGCCAACCCAACAAGTACCTTTAGAGACACCTGTAGAGCACCTTTATAATCACCCAGTTACGTTGTGACGTTTGGTAGGTCACAAAGTGTTCCTCCGATAAATAGGAGTTGCATAATCTCATAGTCATAGGAACATGTATAAGTCATGAAGAAAGCAATAGCAACAAACTAAACGATCAAGTGCTATGCTAACGGAATGGGTCAAGTCAATCACATCATTCTCCTAATGATGTGATCCCATTAATCAAATGACATCTATGGTTAGGAAACATAACCATCTTTGATCAACGAGCTAGTCAAGTAGAGGCATACTAGTGACACTCTGTTTGTCTATGTATTCACACATGTATTATGTTTCCGGTTAATACAATTCTAGTATGAATAATAAACATTTATCATGATATAAGGAAATAAATAATAACTTTATTATTGCCTCTAGGGCATATTTCCTTCAACACAGGGGTCCTGCGTCCAGCAGCAATAGTTCTCGGCATCGATGGCGGTCGATCAGCACGGCGAATTTGTCTGGCAGCCTCAAAGATGACGATTGAAAGCTAAGTGTTGAAACTTGAAACACCCAAACTAACTTAAGTCGGTTTGGTTGTTTGAAATTTCAAAACTTGGCTTTAATCCTCATCGCAGAGGCTGCCAGACAAATTCACCAAGGTGTTCGACCGTCATTGGCCAACAAAACTATTATAGTGGGACGCCAGGCGCCGGCTTCACTTGTGGGATGTTGATCTAGTGTTCAACGCCGACTACCTCATGTAACTTGCGCCAATGGTAGTTGCTATTTAGTTTACCCAGGGACGAGCGGGTTAGGGGGTTCCCCGGTGTCGATGGTACTACAAATAGCAAGTATCGTCAGTGCGAGTTAAATGTGGCCGTCCGTGTCTAATACTTGCTAGCGTTCGACGAGCTTCACCCCTGCGTTTGTTGGTGAGCACAAATGACATATCCTCCTCCCCCCTTCATTTGCTATGTTCCGGTCTTCGTGCCGATGAAACTTCTAGCTATAGGTGTTAATCATCAGTATGCGTAACCACTATAAATATGCATGCATTTGCATATTTATAATCATGATTCTTTCGAATTGTCCAACGTTATCCATGGACAGCCCGAGTATGTGTAGATTGGGTTCATTTTCCCATATGCTCTGCTCCGGATCCGATGCAGAATTTCATCAGTGGCTCCTTGTTGTTCTCCGGGTACACATCCTCTCTGCTTATTGCCGAGACGTGTATCAGGAGAACAGCGGGGAGGTGCTGCCAAAATTTTACGTCTGATCCAGAGCAGAGCATGGGAAAACGAACCCAATCTACACATACTCGGGTAGGATTAGGACCTATCTTTACCTATTAGCGTGTAGGTTGCATGGACGTAATAAAACTGACAAACTCCATTAACTTATGGATATGGTTTGCTTAATTATGTATATATTTCTCGTGTGTCCAGTAGGAAGTCAGTATGAGTGATCGTGCATGGATGTACACCGGTTACACTAGTCAGAAAGTTTGGACCGAGGAATGGTTAACAAAAACCAAGGGGTTTGTTAGAGCCGCATTTTCAAATGGCCAGGAATTAAGCTGGTGCCCCCGTGCCCGGTGCGATAACTATAAAAAGAGGGATGAGCTTGAAATGAGTAAAGACCTGCAGAAGTTTGGTTTTACGCCCGATTACATGGTCTGGACATTACATGGTCAGTCTGCCCAACGTGCCAAGGTGGTTCGTCGTCGCACCGACGAGCATGGTACCAGGACCGCAGACATGGTGCAAGACTTTGACGATGATCGGGACTCGGACGAGGAGATGGAGGAATCTGCGAAGGCCTTCACTGAAATGGTGGAGTCCTCAAAATGTCCTCTCCACGAGCACACTGAGCTTTGTCAGCTGGATGCCATCTCACAAATAATGGCTTTGAAGGCTCAATTCAACTTGGGTAGAGAATGCTACGACGTGATGATGACAATATTCGTACGATTTCTACCCAAAGGCCATGTGCTACCTGCAAACCTGTACTAGTTAGACAAAATCCTCCGTTCTCTTAAGATGCCCTATGAGAAGATACATGCTTGTGAGAAAGGATGTGTCTTATTTAGGCTTCAGTATGAGGACTCGAACTATTGTCCCATTTGCAATTTTCCAGGTATGTTGTTGTAGACAACGGTATGGGTGAGAAGACGCAGACCAAAATACCCGTTAATTTTCTTTGGTATGTGCCAATCGTACCAATACTTCAACATCTTTTCATGGTCGAAGAGACGGCCAGACAGATGACATGGCACAAAACGGGCAAAAGAACCAAACTAGATGCACATGGGAATGTGATGATGGTGAACACATCGGATGGTGAAGCGTGGAAGCGCTTCGATGCATTACATGAGGAAAAAAATGGCAGATCCAAGGCATCCTCGAGTCGCCGTCAGCACGGATGGGTTCAGTGTGTTTGGTCAGGCGGCAGCCCCATACAGTTGTTGGCCCGTGTTTGTCATTCCACTCAATCTCCCCCCTGGGCAAATTATGCAAAGAAAGAACATTTTCCTCACGTTGATAATTCCAGGGCCCAACTATCTGGGGAAGAATATGAATCTGTACATGCAGCTGCTTAAGGACGAATTGCAGGAAGCTTGGGATAATGGGTTCAAGACATACGACGCCTTTAGCAAATAGAACTTCATAATGCATGTCTGGTACATGTACTCGACGCATGATGTAGCGACCTGACCTCAAACAGTCAAGTCTCTGTGTTTCAGTGTCATCCCTGGATCGGTAATGCTGACAAACACAAAAGGATTTATAACAGAGTAGCAATCACACACTTATTACATCGAATGTCTCAAAAGAGAACTTATTACAATAATATGGCTTAAGGCCATCTAATGCGATAACATCGGAAGGCTTGGAAGATAAAGTGAGTCCATCAACTCCAATGGCATAGCTGAGCTGCATGGCAACGACCTAACGAACCTTACTCCCCGTCTGAAAAGTCTAAAACATAATACGTTGCAGCCCGAGAACGGGTCAGCACATGGAATATGCTGGCAATGTAACACAGTAGAGCAAGAACAGAATAGAGCTATCACTACATGCATATTTGGCTGGTGGAAAGCTCTATGGTTAAAGTTTTTGCGAAAAGTCAATTTTTCCCTACTACAAAGGAATATATTGTATTTAACTACAAAGTTGGTTGATAAAATATTGAGAAGGTTCCTCCAACTCAATCCCAAATTAACATCAATAACCTAACAAATTATTTAAGTAACGTGATGAGATACTTAAGATACTCCAAGTACTAGATACTCAAGATGTCCATAACCGGGGAAACGGCTAACCATGATTAGTTTGTACACTCTGAAGAGGTTTGCGCACTTTTCCCCACAAGACTCGATCGCCTCCGTTGGATTTCTCGCACTGCATGATGTTTGAGAAACGGATGACCGAGACACAGTCTTTCAGAAACATTAACTCTCTACTCCGGGCAGACCATACCAAACCTACAACCCACTACCTGCTAATCCACCTCTTCAAGAGCTTCACGTAACTTACTCAACTATGCTAGAGCCCATAATAGCTTGTGGCTGTGTAATGCCCTTGATGCGGCTATATCTCCCACGTGGCGAAGCACGACTTAGAGGCATAACCGCATTGAAAGCAATGTCGCAAGTGAGGTAATCTTCGCAAACAACCCATGTAATACAATAAGGGAAAAGATACATAGTTGGCTTACAATCGCCACTTCACACAAATACATGAATAAAGCATTACATCATCCAAATACCGTCAAGGTCCGACTACGGAACCAAAATAAAAGAAGAACCCCAAATGCGACAAGGTCCCCGATTGACCCCAACTGGGCTCCACTACTGATCAACTAGAAGCGAAACAACATAAAGGACAAGATCTTCATCGAGCTCCTCCTTGAGCTTGGTTGCGTCACCTGCTCGGTAACATCGGCACCTGCAAACTAGTTTTGGAAGTAACTGTGAGCCACGGGGACTCAGCAATCTCGCACCCTCATGATCAAGACTATTTAAGCTTATGGGTAAGGTAAAGGTACGAGGTGGAGCTGCAGCAAGCGACTAGCATGTATGGTGGCTAACATACGCAAATGAGAGCGAGAAGAGAAGGCAAAGCACGATCGAGAAACTATGATCAAGAAGTGATCCTAGAACAACCTACGTCAAGCATTACCCCAACACCGTGTTCACTTCCCGGACTCCGCCGGAAAGAGACCATCATGGTTACGCACGCGGTTGATGTATTTTAATTAAGGTCAACTTCAGGTTTTCTACAACCGGACATTAACAAATTCCCATCTGCCCATAACTGCTGGCACGGCTTTCGAAAGTTCAAATCCCTGCAGGGGTGTCCCAACTTAGCCCATGACAAGCTCCCACGGTCAACGAAGGATATTCCTTCTAGCGGGAAGACCCGATCATACTCGGAGTCCCGTTTACAAGACATTTCAACAGGGTAAAACAAATCCAGCAACACCGCCTGAATGTGCCGACAAATCCTCATAGGAGCTGCACATATCTCGTTTTTAGGGCACACTCAGATTGTCTAAACTTCCGGTAGGCCAGCCCAGAGTTGCCCCTGGTGGCCACCGGCGGCTGACAAGTTGGACCAACACTCAGAGGAGCACTGGCCCGGGGGGGGGGCGGTAAAATAATGATGACCCTTGAGTCTGCAGAACCCAAGGGAAAGAAAAGGCTAGGTGACAAATGGTAAAACCAAGGTTGGGCATTGCTGGAGGAGTTTTACTCAAGGCGAACTGTCAAGGGGTTCCCATTATTACCCAACCGCCTAAGGAACGCAAAACCCGGGAACATAACACCGATATGATGGAAACTAGGGCGGCAGGAGTGGAACAAAACACCAGGCATAAGGCCGAGCCTTCCACCCTTTACCAAGTATATAGATGCATTAATTAAATAAGAGGTATTGTGATATCCCAACAAGTAAACATGTTCCAACAAGGAACAACATCTCCATGTTCCAACAAGGAACAAACTTCAATCTTCACCGGCAACTAACAACGCTATAAGAGGGGCTGAGCAAAGCGGTAACATAGCCAATCAACGGTTTGCTAGGACAAAGTGGGTTAGAGGCTTGGTTCAACAATATAGGAGGCATGATAAGCAAGTGGTAGGTATCGCAGCATAGGCATAGCAAAAGAGCGAGCAACTAGCAAGCAAAGATAGAAGTGATTTCGAGGGTATGGTCATCTTGCCTGAAATCCCGCAAGGAAGAAGAACGAGTCCATGAAGAAGACAAATGGACGTAGTCGAACGGTTCCTCGCAAACGCGACGTAATTGGAACCAACCTGAAGAAGCAACACCGGAAAGGAGCAAACAACAAAGTAAACAACCAAGTATGATGCACGTCCGGTTTAATGAAGCATGGCATGGCAAAGTGCACAAACAGTCCTACAAATTAAGTGGAGCTCGTTATGCAACTCCGTTGCATATTGACGAAACACCACATTTGGTTATTTAGTTCAATCTTGTTTATGTACTCAACAATATTAAATGTTGTTGAACATAGCAAGAGAGTGAAGCAAAAGAAAACTACCTATCTAGGCAAGTTTAAATGAGGCCAGAAACAACGAACAACAATTCTGGTAAATCCCCATGTGCATATATTAGGTTTGGTCCTGTTCTGCCCTAAACCATATTTTATAGTTATTAAACATGCAAGATGACGCCACCATGCTAAACTAGGCAAAATTCTACCCCATTTACATATAAAGTTTGTTAAAAATGGAGCTACGATTATTTAGTTATGAATAAAGCATTTTAGCATGGCATAGGAGCAGATTTAACGAAACATCATTTTAAACATTTTAAACATAGATGAAAGTTGGATATTATGAAACTAGATGAATTTCTAAGAACTTTTCATATATAAATTATTTACACATGATGCATGATTAATAAGTTATTATATGCATGACAATGAGGGTTTTTCTGTAAAAACTGCAGTCTCTGGATAATAGGAAAAATCGCAGATCTGTAAAAAAACATATGTGGGCCGAAACTGGAACAGGGGCCGAATAGGGCAGGCCCTGGAGGCGGTTCACCATGGGCTTTGGCCCGTTTCTAGAGAGGCTTGGCAGGCCGGCGGGGAACGAAGCAGAGGCGAGGCAGGGGACTTGGCGCGGCAGCTTCAGGTGATGCGGGGCGCGCGACGACTCAGGGACTTGGCGGGGCGGCCTTTCACGCGGGGCTGTGGTCGACGCGATGAGCGTACTGGCTCGATGCAGATGAAGACGGCCAGGTTCAGGGGACGACGGCTTGCTCGGACTTGGGCGGACAGCGAAGAAGTTCCAGGCCGGCTGGAAGGGACTTAGGGGCGCCGGCGGCGGGAACCAGGTGACGGGACGGAGGGGGCGCGAGCGAGGTTCTCGTCGAGGTCCTCCGGGAAGCAGAGCAGCGGCGCGACGCAGAGCAGCCGAGGGACTTGCAGCGGAGCTCGGTGCCTCGCCTCGCTGGAAGACGAACAGGACGGCGGCGGCCGGCGCTGGTTCATGAGCAGCAAAGAGCGAAGGTTAGAGGAGAACCAGAGAAAAAGGGAGAAGGGGCGCAAGGAGACGGCGACCTGCTGGCTTCGGTCGGCGCGGACGAGGAGAAGGCAGGGCCTCGGGCGCGGGGTAGTGAGGACGGCCTGCTGGAGCATGCTTGGGGAGGAGCAGGGGCTCGCGAGGAGCTGCTGCAGTTCGCATGCTCCGGCAAGGGCGGAGCCATCAGCGAGAGAAGAGAGGTGAGGTGCGCTCGGGAGCTGCGCTGTTGCTGCGGCCTCGAGAAGAAAACGGAGGAGGAGCTCCTCTCTTGTGGGCTGGATCGAGGCAAGTAGGAGTTGGTGGAGAGCGATGGTTGGTGGGGAATGTATCTCGAGGGGGATTTGGTTGGCGACGGGACAAGCTCCCGAGGAACATGGGTGGCGGCGGCGGAAGGATTAGATGGATCGATGGGACAGGACTAGGGTTCCATCTATTTATATAGCAATGAGAATTTTTGGTTAGGGGTATTTGGTTCCTCCGATTTTAATCGGACGGTCAAGAAATAAAAGATAGGAAGACCAAATAGGAAAAAGGAGATGTTTTCTAGATGTTTGGGGATGATCCGGACACGACGGTGACGACTGCTCGGGTCGGGTCCGGGACAATTTTCGGACGCGCGAGGGGTGGGCCGCGGGCTGACGAGAGAGGTTAGGTTGGACCTGGCGGTAGGTAGCCTGTGCAGACGGTCTCGAGCTGAGAGAAGAGAAGAGAGGGAGGCCCAGCGACTGTTTCCGGAGACCGAAAACGTCCGACGTTAGACCGACTGTAATGTCGCTACAGTTATCCGTTGGGGCGTCAAACAAACTCCGAATGCGATGAAACTTGACAGGCGGTCTATCTACTCTATAATAAGACCACACGCCAACTTTCAACCCATTCCGAGAACATTTTCTGGCCACTTATAAAATACTATTTCGGACATGCCGCGCGCACATGCAAGGGTGGTTCGGCTCAGAATAGACAACGGGCGGGACGAGGAGGCCGGGACAGATGCAAGTTTTGAAAAACATGATGATGCAATGCACATGATGACAAGACATGATGCAACACGCAAGCGAAAGACAAGGCAACAACAGCGAATAACTGGCAGACACCTGGCGCAACGGCCTCGGGGCGTTACAACACTCCACCACTACGAGAGGATCTCGTCCTGAGATCTAGGATGGCACCGGAGAGAAAGCGGAAGAGGAAAGGGAAAAGGTAAAACTAAGTTGCTCCTTTGACCAATGAGTGAAACCAAAGAACCTTGAGAAGTTGAACAACTTGAAAGTAAGAATGCAACGAAGTAGAACAAAGTTGAAAGCACTCCAGTAGGGAAGAGGAACAAGGAAGAACAAATTCGTATGGCACTCCGGTTAAAAGAGATGTAAGACTTGATAAGGCGAAAAGAACTTGAGCAGAGGACACGACACTCCGGATACACAAGATAGAGAAGGAATAAGACTGATGTAATTTGGACAGCACTTCGACTGTAAATGGAAGAAATTGAACATGATCTTGACAAACCGAGATGAGGAGTGAAAAGAGTAACATCACTAGACCTCCGGGAGAAAGAGTAGAATAAAGATAATTGAGACAAAAGAATGTAGAAGAAAATGCCAACTTCTGCTACAAAAGAGCTTGACAAGGTATCCTTAGGAGAAGGGTTGAACGGAGTTGTTGGAAAAAACCAACAACGAAAAGAATAAGCTTGATATGGTCTTATGGAATACATCTCAGATTATGAGGTGACAACCTGCCACTCACGAGAAAAAGAATTGGATTGGTATGAGCAAGGAGACAAGAAACTTATTTCACCGGAAGGATGAAAGAAGAACTTGGATCATTTATAAGCACCATAGATAGCAACGATCCTTAGGGAAGGCTTTAGGTGAAATATGACCCAAGGTAACTCCAATGACGAGATTGATGGATTTAAAATACCTCATTCTTAATAACATGTGAATCATGAAACATGAACTCAAATTATCAAGAATGACATAATACCACCTCCAAAGATACGGTAGAAAGAAATTGCACTCCGAATTGCAAGATGAAGAATGCTTGAGCTCCCTAGAAATGAATGTCGATGAAAACTTCGAGAAGGAATTAAATCCTTGATGAAACAACATGTCGAGCCTCCATGAAGAACTCCGGTAACAAAGGAATGAAAAGAAAGAGAAATTGAAAACACAAGGTGAATCCTTGCAATGATTTAGATGGATCTCCATGATAATTAGAGCTTGGAACTCCGGGGAAGAAAGGATGAAACAAATGAAACTGAGAATTTGATAAGCCTCCAAAATAAGGAATTAATCTCTTGGATGAAACAAGAATAAGAATTAAATTATGCATATCTATCCCCAATTTAAATTGATGACAATCAACGGATTTGGAATATTATTTATTCTCGTAGAAAAGATTAAGATAGATATAGCGTCAACTTGGAAAGGTCTTCCATGAACCACCGGTGGGATTTGGAAAACAACGAATGAATTGATATGATAACCAAGGAAGGGAACTCTTGAATGAACCACCGTAAGAATTGAAAATGAACGAAGAAAAACGAACACATCAGTAGGAGCAATTGGAAAATGTGCGAAGATACTTGAGGGAATTTCGATGCAAGTGAATGAAGAGATCCCGAATTGATTAGAGAAAACTTGAACGAAGCACCGGTAAGATTTGGAGAACGAGAGCTGAAAGCTAGAATGAAAAAAAATCTTCTGAAATGATGGGCTTCATAGAAAAACAAACTGAAATACTCTTGAAATGCTCCGGATGGGTGAAAAGAAATACTGACAAATGAATACAATGGTGAGAGAATGGCAACAAGCTAGAATCACGAATCTTGAAGAGAATGGAGCAAGATATGGAGGAAAATTCTTCTTCGGTCTTCGAGTGTTATGAAAGACGATGAGAGACACCACCATAAATTATTGGGGCACTCCAGAAGAAACAAAAGCGAAGAGGTTGAGCCAACTATGAAAATAATTTGGAAGATCTTGGAGAAGACATTTGACTGGTGATAAATCATTCTTACGTCAAACTTCGAAAAGAAATTTGAGGATAGCTCCGGGAAAATAAGAAGAGTCAGGTAAGATCCTGGGAAAAGACCTATGGGTTAGGGCCCACTCAAAAGAAACACCGTTGAATGATTTAAAAGATAGATTGCGTCGGTTGAATTAAATGACAAGAATAAGATAAGAACCTTGAAAGATCTTGAACGGATTGAGAATGGAAACGAATCATCCGAGATATTTTCAGCACTCCGGAACAACAGAATAGCGCGAGGTGAATGATTAAGAGGTGCACCGGTATGAGAAAACATTGAAATATGGAAAAGAATATGAACAACACTGAAGGATTGAATTTAATCCACCAGAGATGAAAAGAATGAAGAATAACGAATGAGTAGAGCATCTTCATGAGAAACACCGGGTAAAAACATGAAGGAAAAAGAATGGAGAGACTTCTCATGAATAAAAGGATACTTGATAAAGAAATCCGAGTCCTTGAGGAAAAAGGGTGGGTGGGCGGGAAAAACAAAGGCAACTTGGAGACGGATGAAACAAACACCGTTGAGAAGAACTGATCAATGATCTTGCGGAAATTGAAATGATCAGATCCACTTGAAGAGAAACACGCCGGTTGAAAAGGTTTTTAGATGAGAATCTCGGTGATCAAGAAGGATTAGTATTCACATAGGAATATGAGAACACCACTTAGGAAAGGTATGGAATCAACATTTGACTTCGAAGCAACTCGAATGCCACAACTCAAAACATAACAAAGGATTGGCTTGCGGAATAAGCCAGAATAAACATATGATAGAGATTTCGTCCGAAGTTTTCGTGGTGGGGCCTACACGGGCTCGATCATACAGCACCATCATGTACAAGGCAGTGCACATGACATACGAAGCGTCCCTGAGTCGGCATAGCCAAGGACTCTTTAAGACACAACGAGACCACTATAAAACCAACCGTGAATAGGCGGACCACTAGACGTCGAACCCCAATTTCGTATCATACGTCTGTCGGAAAGATATCCTAAGAGCTACTTGAATTCCCACCTATGAAACTCCCGAACCTTTCCGGTTATGCAATCAGGTGTTGGTGATACAGGGGAAGCATAATATCTCACCCAAAACTAGCAAATCCTACATCCAGCTGTATCCATCCTTCAACACATAACCAAGAAACCTTCAGAAATCGTCTACCTCAACCTTCAAAAAGCATCCGTTATACAAGTTATGGCAATACTCCCGAACTCCCGCCCCAGTACTAGGTGGCGTCGAGGTCATCTCACCAACAACTGCATAAAAGAGATTTTCGATGTCGATGAAACTAAACTCAGGTATTCCCGAACTGCAACGACAAAATTGTGATGACAACACCTCGGATCTCAACTCCCCGGGACACTGCCACAACCCCTAAATGTCTGGAGGCACCAAGAACAATGTTCTCATCACAAAACCATCGGAACATTTCCAAGATACCCGCGTGATCCTAATTTTTTTTAGTGAAATTTGAGAAGAGAATAGTCAAAACTCTACGTCAGGATGCCTTACCAGAGCGATGAAGGGACTGGGGAGTAAAAAGAATTCCTAAACTCTCCGATATATAATTCCTAAATGACTCAAAACATTTTTTCTAGACTCAACAACGGCTGCTAAAAACGATCAAGCAGTGGGGGCTCCTAAGGTCGGGGAAGGCTCTGATACCAACTTGTAACGCCCTCGATGCGGCTATATGTCCCACATGTCGAAGCACGACTTAGAGGCATAACCGCATTGAAAGCAATGTCGCAAGTGGGGTAATCTTCACAAACAACCCATGTAATACAATAAGGGAAAAGATACATAGTTGGCTTACAATCGCCACTTCACACAAATACATGAATAAAGCATTACATCATCCAAATACCGTCAAGGTCCGACTACGGAACCAAAATAAAAGAAGAACCCCAAATGCGACAAGGTCCCCGATCGACCCCAACTGGGCTCCACTACCGATCAACTAGAAGCGGAACAACATAAAGGACAAGATCTTCATCGAGCTCCTCCTTGAGCTTGGTTGCGTCACCTGCTCGGTAACTTCAGCACCTGCAAACTGGTTTTGGAAGTAACTGTGAGCCACGGGGACTCAGCAATCTCGCACCCTCGCGATCAAGACTATTTAAGCTTATGGGTAAGGTAAAGGTACGAGGTGGAGCTGCAGCAAGCGACTAGCGTGTATGGTGGCTAACATACGCAAATGAGAGCGAGAAGAGAAGGCAAAGCACGATCGAGAAACTATGATCAAGAAGTGATCCTAGAACAACCTACGTCACGCATTACCCCAACACCGTGTTCACTTCTCGGACTCCGCCGGAAAGAGACCATCAAGGTTACACACGCGGTTGATGTATTTTAATTAAGGTCAACTTCAGGTTTTCTACAACCGGACATTAACAAATTCCCATCTGCCCATAACCGCGGGCACGGCTTTTGAAAGTTCAAATCCTTGCAGGGGTGTCCCAACTTATCCCATGACAAGCTCTCACGGTCAACGAAGGATATTCCTTCTAGCGGGAAGACCCGATCAGACTCGAAGTCCCGTTTACAAGACATTTCAACAGGGTAAAACAAATCCAGCAACACCGCCCGAATGTGCCGACAAATCCCGATAGGAGCTGCACATATCTCGTTCTCAGGGCACACTCAAATTGTCTAAACTTCCGGTAGGCCAGCCCAGAGTTGCCCCTGGTGGCCACCGGCGGCTGACAGGTTGGACCAACACTCAGAGGAGCACTGGCCCGGGGGGTAAAATAATGATGACCCTTGAGTTTGCAGAACCCAAGGGAAAGAAAAGTCTAGGTGACAAATGGTAAAACCAAGGTTGGGCATTGCTGGAGGATTTTTACTCAAGGTGAACTGTCAAGGGGTTCCCATTATTACCCAACCGCGTAAGGAACGCAAAATCCGGGAACATAACACCGATATGACGGAAACTAGGGCGGCAGGAGTGGAACAAAACACCAGGCATAAGGCCGAGCCTTCCACCCTTTACCAAGTATATAGATGCATTAATTAAATAAGAGGTATTGTGATATCCCAACAAGTAAACATGTTCCAACAAGGAACAACATCTCCATGTTCCAACAAGGAACAAACTTCAATCTTCACCGGCAACTAACAACGCTATAAGAGGGGCTGAGCAAAGCGGTAACATAGCCAATCAACGTTTTGCTAGGACAGAGTGGGTTAGAGGCTTGGTTCAACAATATAGGAGGCATGATAAGCAAGTGGTAGGTATCGCAGCATAGGCATAGCAAAAGAGCGAGCAACTAGCAAGCAAAGATAGCAGTGATTTTGAGGGTATGGTCATCTTGCCTGAAATCCCGCAAGGAAAAAGAATGAGTCCATGAAGAAGACAAACGGACGTAGTCGAACGGTTCCTCACAAACGCGACATAATCGGAACCAACCTGAAGAAGCAACACCGGAAAGGAGCAAACAACAAAGTAAAAAACCAACACATCAACATCGCATGATGCGCAAACAAGTATGATGCACGTCCGGTTTAATGAAGCATGGCATGGCAAAGTGCACAAACAGTCCTACAAATTAAGTGGAGCTCGTTATGCAACTCCGTTGCATATTGACGAAACACCACATTTGGTTATTTAGTTCAATCTCGTTTATGTACTCAACAATATTAAATGTTGTCGAACATGGCAAGAGAGTGAAGCAAAAGAAAATTACCTATCTAGGCAAGTTTAAATGAGGCTGGAAACAACGAACAACAATTCCAGTAAATCCCCATGTGCATATATTAGGTTTGGTCCTGTTCTGCCCTAAACCATATTTTGTAGTTATTAAACATGCAAGATGATGCCACCATGTTAAACTAGGCAAAATTCTACCCCATTTACATATAAAGTTTGTTAAAAACGGAGCTACAGTTATTTAGTTATGAATAAAAGCATTTTAGCATGGCATAGGAGCAGATTTAACCAAACATCATTTTAAACATAGATGAAAGTTGGATATTATGAAACTAGATGAATTTCTAAGGACTTTTCATATATAAATTATTTACACATGATGCATGATTAATAAGTTATTATATGCATGACAATGAGGGTTTTTCTGTAAAAACTGCAGTCTCTGGATAATAGGAAAAATCGCAGATCTGTAAAAAAACATATGCGGGTCGAAAAAGGAACATGGGCCGAATAGGGCAGGCGCTGGAGGCGGCTCACCATGGGCTTTGGCCCGTTTCTAGAGAGGCTTGGCAGGCCGGCGGGGCAAGCGGGCTGGGTGGATCTGGGAGGCTGCTGGCGACGCTGGGTCTTGGAGGCCGAAGGGGAAGCAGGCGGGGCGCGGTCAACGCGAGTAACCGGGTGCGTCATCCAGCTCCCTCGAACGAAGCAGAGGCGAGGCAGGGGACTTGGCGCGGCGGCTTCAGGCGATGCCGGGCGCGCGACGACTCAGGGACTAGGTGGGGCGGCGGGTCACGCGGGGTCGTGGTCGATGCGGACGAGCGTACTGGCTCGATGTAGAGGAAGATGGACAGGTTCAGGGGACGACGGCTTGCTCGGACTGGGGCAGACAGCGAAGAAGTTCCAGGCCGGCTGGACGGGACTTCGGGCGCCGGCGGCGAGAACCGAGCGATGGGACGGAGGGGGCGCGAGCAAGGCTCTCGTCGAGGTCCTCCGGGAAGCAGAGCAGCAGCGCGACGCAGAGCAGCAGAGGGAATTGCAGCGGAGCTCAGTGCCTCACCTCGCTGGAAGACGAACGGGACGGCGGTGGCCGGCGCTGGTTCATGAGCAGCAGAGAGCGAAGGTTAGAGGAGAACCAGAGAAAAAGGGAGAAGGGGCACAAGGAGACGGCGACCTGCTGGATTCGGTCGGCGCGGACGAAGAGAAGGCAGGGCCTCGTGCGCGGGGTAGTGAGGACGGCCTGCTGGAGCATGCTTGGGGAGGAGCAGGGGCACGCGAGGAGCTGCTGCAGTTCACGTGCTCCGGCACGGGCGGAGCCATCAGCGAGGAGAAGAGAGGTGAGGTGTGCTCGGGAGCTGCGCTGTTGCTGCGGCCTCGAGAAGAAAATAGAGGAGGAGCTCCTCTCTTGTGGGCTGGATCGAGGCAAGGAGGAGTTGGTGGCGAGCGATGGTTGGTGGGGAATGGATCCTGAGGGGGATTTGGTTGGCGACGGGACAAGCTCCCGAGGAACATGGGTGGCAGCGGCGAAAGGATTAGATGGATCGATGGGACAGGACTAGGGTTCCATCTATTTATATAGCAACGAGAATTTTTGGTTAGGGGTATTTGGTTCCTCCAATTTTAATCGGACGGTCGAGAAATAAAAGATAGGAAGACCAAATAGGAAAAAGGAGATGTTCTGTAGATGTTTGGGGATGATCCGGACACGACGGTGACGACTGCTCGGGTCGGGTCCGGGACAATTTTCGGACGTGCGAGGGGTGGGTTGCGGGCTGACAAGAGAGGTTAGGTTGGACCTGGCGGTAGGTAGCCTGTGCAGACGGTCTCGAGCTGAGAGAAGAGAAGAGAGGGAGGCCCGGCGACTGTTTCCGGAGACCGAAAACGTCCGACGTTAGACCGACTATAATGTCGCTATAGTTATCCGTTGGGGCGTCAAACAAACTCTGAATGCGATGAAACTTGATAGGCGGTCTATCTACTCTATAATAAGACCACACGCCAACTTTCAACCTATTCCGAGAACATTTTCTGGCCACTTATAAAATACTATTTCGAACATGCCGCGGGCGCGTGCAAGTGTGGTTTGGCTCAGAACGGACAACGGGCAGGACGAGGAGGCCGGGACAGATGCAAGTTTTCAAAAACATGATGATGCAATGCACATGATGACAAGACAGGATGCAACACGCAAGTGAAAGACAAGGCAACAACAGCGAATAACTGGCAGACACCTGGCGCAACGGCCTCGGGGCGTTACAGGCTGCACACGGAAGTTTCTAGCATGAATCATCTCAGTTCCCTTTGAGCCTGGGTGGCGGTCCATAGGAAAATCACACGGAACCCCGAGATTTCCAAAAAATACAGGCAACATTGGGTACTCCAGGTGCCTCAATCAACCCAGATGTGTATTTAAGTTGTCACCTTAAGTTAAACCATTATTTAACAATCTCACATCTGTCATGGATTTCACTCTCCCAAACCACGTCTACGCGCATAGCATAGCAATATAAGCAATACGTAGAAGTAACTCCCAAGGGTTTGAATGTAACAGGGCAATAGGTTCTACCTCATCAACTACTTCCCAACCCACATGTTAATCACATCCTAACCATGCAATGTTTGAGAATTGGAACTAATGCATAAAAACTGGGTATGAAGGGGATATGATCAAAGTGTGAACTTGCCTGTACTGTTGATGAAGATGATTCGCACTCAAAACTCTTGATAGTTCTACTCGTCACACTCCGTTCAATCTATCATGAGCAAGCAATAGTAACCACACATAAGCAATCACTCAGAAGATCGGGAAGAACGAAGAAGACAGTTCGGAAAACATCAAAACCAAGCAAATAACTCTTGCAACATAAAACAATTTCTAACAGTACCAAAATTATGTGAATTTGGCCTTATCATAAAGTTTAGGTCAAGAGCTTCGATTTGCAAAAAGAATCAACTAAATCGAAGTTATAAAACTCAAGTTATGAACAAAAGAAGTTTGAATACAAATCTGTATGAATTCAAATTTTAAAACTTTCAAAAACATGTTTATGTTGTTTTACTGGATAGAGGAGATCATAACGAAGAAGTAGGCGTTGGTTTCATCTAATTTGGATGAACGAGTAAAAAGTTATGGCTATTTGAAAAATTAGGGCCAAGCTGTTTTACGGAAAAAATAGCTACGGCTAAGGTCTAATGTATAAAAACGTAGAATAATTGATAATCTAATTATTCTATCGTATTAGTATAGAAATAATAAACTACAGAAGTATAAAAAAACAAAGAAAGATACCTTTATAAGGCAGAAAGACGACTTTGGAGAGAAGAGACAATTTTCAGAAGTCGCGCCGGAGAGGAGAAATATATTTTTCTTAAATGAATCTAGTCAAACCAAAATATTGATTTAACCCAAATCGGATGATTTTTAAAGGCTCTATGGGTTTATATTTATTGGTGGAAAAGAGGCTTAGAGGTCAAAGACTAGGCAATGTGGGACTAAATATAGATGAAAAGAAAAGAAATAGAGAAGAAAAGAGGCGGCTCGCATGGGCCTTCGGCCGGCCGCGCGCGCACGCTGCGGCTGCAGTTTTTTTTAAACAAAATTCAGCTTAAGAAAAAAAAATGAAAAGGCTGGCTAGGCCTGGCCCATGTAGGAGAGAAAAAAACCTAAAATGATGGGGCGCCCGATGCCACTATGCAGCGCACGTGGGCGACAAATAATTATGGCCGCATGTACAATATTTTTTTAAAATAGAAACAGAAAGGGAAACTGAATAACGAAAATAAAATAAAAATTTTATATAGGCATATTATATATCAAAATTTTCATAAAAAGATTTTCTACGACATGAACATTTTTCTAACGTCAAATAAAATCCACACAAATTTAAATAAAGCAAAGAGTGCTACTGTTGCAATAAAACATCATAAAATCATTTTAAAAATACCAAAATGAATTCAAATTTATTTATCTCCAATTTTCTCATGTAGGGAATCATGTTACCCTATTTTCCATATATTTTATTTTTGGAGAAAATAATTTGAATGAACTCAAATAACCCAAATTGAAAAATAATTTGAAATGGATTTTAAATTTGACTTTCTTCGAAACTCCCAACTCATATTTCATATGTTTTGAAGAAGTCATTTTATCTTCTCTTGTGAAAATCATTGAGTCACTTAAAGTTTCAGAATTGGAAATATTTCCAAATGGAATTCAAATATTTCAAGAACCCTTTTCTTTTATTTAAATGGAAGAAGTCATGTCATCTTCTCTCGAGGGTTTTATGATGAAAAGAATTTGAATTCAGGGAGATCATAAATACAAAAATGGAAGTTTGGGAAAGTCCTTTTATTCTCTCTCATTTAACTTGCAAAAAGTTCGAATTCACTCACTTTCAGTCAATCAATAAAATCTATCTATTTAATATAACATTCCAAAATTTAGAATTTTGGGATGTTACACATGACTTGCTGGCGTATGTGCTATTCGTTGGCTGGTGTGTGCATGGAAGGTTCCCGTGTCCCACATGCAAGGGAGCTCTTGAGTTTCGTTGGCTGACGGCAGGGCACAAGTATAGTTGCCTCGACTTGCATAGACCGTTTCTAGATTCTCGCCAGAAGTTCAGGAAAGACAAGAAGAACTTCATCAAAGGTAGAGTTGTCAAACACTCTGCACCACCTGCGTTGACAGGCCAATAGACCCTAGATCAGTTAAATGCTCTCGAGCCAGATCTAGAGCGTCCAGGGTATTTCAAGGGGTATTATAAGGAGCACGCCTGGACTCACAAGACATGCTTGTGGGATCTGCCTTACTTCAAAGACCTCCTTTGCCCACACAACATCGACGTGATGCACACTGAAAAGAATGTCGCCGAAGCCATTTTTATTACATTGTTTTGCATGGAGGGGAAATCAAAGGATAATACTATGGCTAGAGTCAATCAAGAGGAGCTATGTGATAGACCGTTACAAAACAAGCAAGAACCAAAAGGAAAGCGGAACTGGATGAAGCCAAAGGCATGGTTCAATCTTGGAAGGCCAGCTATGAGGGAAATTATTTTGTGGGTGAAAATGCAGTTGATGTTCCCCGATGGGTATGCAACAAATCTAAAGAGGGGAGAGAGTCTTGAAAAATTGAAAATATCAGGTCTAAAAAGTCATGATTGGCACATATGGATTGAGCGGATAATGCCGGTGATGTTGCGTGGCTTCATCCCCAATGATGAATGGCTAGTACTGGCAGAGCTGAGCTATTTCTTTCGTGTTCTTTGTGCGAAAGAACTATCACCTGGCCTCCTATAAGAAATGGAACAGTTGGTGCCAGAGTTGACCTGCAAGTTAGAGATGATCTTTCCGCCAAGCTTCTTTAATCCAATGCAACACTAGATTTTGCATCTCCCAACCGAGGCAAGATTGGGGGGGGGGGCGTGCAAAATCATTGGTGCTACTCAACTGAGATGATGCAGAAGACGCTTCGAGAAAAATGTAAAAAGAAACATAGATGTGAGGCATCGATGGCCGATGCATTCATCACTGAGGAGGCGGCAAACTTCGTGACAACACACTACAAAGCCAAAAATTGTCAATTGCATAATCCGAATCCTCGGTACAATGCTGACGAACCTAAAAAGGGCCGATCCAACCTCAGCCTATTCAAAAGGAATCTCGCACCAGCCAGTGGTTGGAAACCAGTATCGTTGGATGTTGAAGAATGGCGGACCATTTCGTTGTATCTCTTCAACAACCTAACAAAAGTGTGGCCGTACATCGAGTAAGTTCTTGGTACATTGTTTCGCAACTTCTAATTCCTTTGAACTGCTCTTATTCCTGGATATTTGATGCAGCCAATATGTCGCCATATTCTCATTTGGATCGGCGATCCAAAAGGATTCCGTCGAAGAGTATGAGCTTCTAGCAAAGCAAGCAGGCGAATATCCCGGTTTCATCTCTTGGTTCAAAACAATGGTAATTTGGATTAGACCTTTTCATTTCTTTGGCTAATTTGCGACTAATGCAACAATCCTTTCGTATTGAACTTGTAGGCTAATTCAGAGATTATGGATGCCGAATTTAAACACATAGCTAATGGGTTTGACTATATGGTCCGTTCATTTGACAAATACGACATCATTGGGTATCGCTTTCGTACGTATGGCAAAGAGCTATCTATGGCCGACCGAAAGTCTAGAAATTTTGTGTCTTTGCTATCGGCGAAGGAGGTATCGAGTATTATGGAAGAGTTGAAGTAATTTATGAAAACCCACAAATGATGAAAACCCACCAAACGTCGTAGTCTTCAGATGTTATTGGTTCCAGCCGAGGGATACTAGAAGGACTCATGATCAATCAAAGCACCCATTTGGATGTTTTCCGATGTTTATATTATGGATCAACAGGCAACCTAAGTTTTCTATCTACCGTGGGCCTGTCAATGTGATCCAAATCTAAGTGGTTGGGATGTCGTTTATGAAGTGCTGCCACGTGTTAGACCACCTCCCCCCAATGAAGAGGATTATGAACCTCACATTAACCAAGGCACATATGACGAAGGAGAATTCTTCCAAGAAACACGTCTTTGCAAAAAACGTTTCAAGAACCGTTCTACTCCACCCCAGAACATTGAAGTAGAAAACGATAGTGAATCCAACTTCACCCCTAAGCCGGAAAAATAAGAAGTTACTGCTGTAGATGACCTGTCAATGCTTGAACGATTACGCAAAGGTGGCCTTCCACATGATGATGCATTTATTAATGATGATGATGAGCACGTCATCACCGATATTGATGATGATGATGCATTTATTGATCCCGGAGCATTTATTGAACCCGACAATCCAAATTATTATTAAGTATTCAAATTTTTATGTTATACTTGATTTATATAGTTATCTGTATGATTCTATGATTTATATAGTTGGTATGTATAATTTTCTTACTTTGTATGATCGTTTCTTATACATAGTGCCATGGTCTTGATGTCCGTCCCCGTCGACCCTCGCCCGCTTTATGATTTGGATGTGGTAAATTCTCTTTCATAACTATTATTTGCATTTCGCTTTTATGACAATTATGGCCATCAAGTTGACAAAAAGATATTTTAATCTAGGAGGTATGTGAACCAGAATTTGAAAGCGACCCTCTTGTCAAGAAGTTAAATTTAGTTGAAAAAGAAAATGAGTATTTGAAAGAAAAAAATTAAAAGAATTGAAGAAGAGAAGATGACATTGGAGTTGTATGTTGCCGATGTCATCGGTGATCACAAGATGAAGATGAATGCAATGCGCTTGAAGATGGATGCAATGCGCCTGAAGCTTAAGAAGATTAGAAAATATGCCATTGATAATGAGGATTGGTATCATTATGCCGTTGGATCAATTGTTACCTTAGTTGCGATCTTCTTCACATTTGTTGTGATGAGGGTAAGTTTTCTCTAGTGTTTTGCTTTACAAATGGATACTTAGCTTATTTTCCTCCTAAATGGCATAATTACCTAAGTTAGATAAAAAAATGAGCTATACTTAGCTTATTCAGTTCATTTATGACATACTTAGTATACTTAGATCAAAAATGGCATGATAATCTTTGTTACCTCCAAAATGATATAGACTTAGCTTATTTTCCTCGAAAATGACATAATAACCTTACTAAGCTCCAAAATGACCTATTTACCTAGCTTAGCTCTAAAATGACCTACACTTAGCATGTTTACCTAGCTTAGCAATAAAATGGCATTTTTACCTACCTTAGTTAGAAGAAGAAGAAGATAATAAGAGGAGAGGAGAAAAAGAAAGAGAAGAAAAAAAAATCTTCTTCTTCTTCGTCTAACTAGTCTTCTTCTTCTTCTTCTTCTTCTTCTTCTTCTTCTTCTAACTTTCATCTTTCCTAATTTGCAGATTTGCTTTACATGAGGAAGCTTTCATTCATGGAGTGTACTATTCTTCTGGTGCTTCCTTGTTGTTTATGAAAACTTGTTTGGATATGTATGTCTATATGGATATGTTGTTGGAAACTTGTTTCTGGTTATGTATGTATGGATATGTTGGACTTTGTTGAACTATGTTGTTGGATTTGATGAAATATGTTGTTGGACATCCTGTTGGATATGTATGCATGTATATCTATGTTTGATACCACATCTAATTAATTGGATTTAAATAAAAACAGGGGATATATATAGCCTCTTTGCCGTCCGCTAGCAGACGGCAAAGAGGACATGTGGCAGTCACCTGTGCAAACTGGGAACACTAGCTGCCTTTTTGGTCATTTTGCCGTCTGCTAGCAGACGACAAAGTGACCAAATAGGCCTGGCAAACAGGGCTATCTATGTTGTTTGCTGGCAGACGGTATAGTTGGCCACGTGGCTGCTTCCCAGTGCTGGCCTAACTAAGCTCTTTGTCGTCTGTCAGTGGACGACAAAGAGAGCCATTAACCCCCTAACGGCTCTCACCCCACACCACTATTGTCTGTTCTCTTTGCCGTCTGATAGCCTCGGATGGCGGGCGGCACAATCCATTAACATCCGTTTCTACAAAGCGGACGACAAAGAAGGCCTTTGATGTCACGTGTTCGGACGGACAGTTTACCGTCCGCCATGGCGGACGGAAAAGAAGCTGATTCCTGTAGTGGGATCCCTTTGTCTACCTCACGTCTAGCAGACACTTGCGGGGTCGACGAAGGTCATCAGAAGAGACGAAGCAGCAAAGAAACAACTTGAATACGTAGTCGTCGCCTCGGCGGTGGCCTTCGTGGGACCAAAGTGGCGGTGGCCTCCCGTGTTCTACTTCTCCTTGATAATGGCGGTGGACACGGAGAAGCTAGCCACCAACTCATCGCTCTCCATGCACCTGGCTTCTGTCTCTGCCCGCATGGCGCTGCCGCAGGCATGGGAGGCGCGACCACCGCAAACACTGATGGCGCGGAACGACGCGGCAGTGACGACGCCTGTGCCACCGTGCTCGCCGCCGTGCCAGCGTGGAGCAACTCGCTACTCCTCATCGAGCTAAACTAGAGCGGCGAGTTGCTCAACCACGTGCCGGCTTGGGTCGGCAACTGGCTCCATCGGGCCAAGAAAAGGTTGGTGAAGCACCGAGCGGCCGCGCTTGTATCCGGAGGGCTCGGCGGGCCACCCAGCCGGGGAGTATGCCGGAGAACGGCTCCTCGGAAGCCATTGGAAGAGTGGAGAAAATGGTGAATGAGGGGATGGGGCAGTGGCGAAGGGGTACGATTCTTGCATGTTGTCTGTCTGGCCTCGTTTAAATAGAGGGCAGACAGTAGGAGCTTGACCGACGTTTGGGCTCGTTTAAACAGAGGGCAAACGGGAGGAGCTCGACCGTCATTGCGTTTAATTACGGCCCACTTGTGAACGGACGTGTGGCCGGAGTAGGTTTCTCGGTTTTCGTGCGGGTTTAACGGAGGCGTTTGATGGAGGTGAGGAGGCGTGTTTAGCCGGGCATGCAGCAGGCGGCGCAGTACTATTCGATTTGACAGCGGGTGGCGTAGTTACCGATACGACTTTAATGTAGACGAGGGAGAGGATAGCGGTTCTCGAAAATATGAACGGCCAATGATGCATCCCCCTTCATTTAGCATCGTGAATGCATGAGGGAAGTAATGGGAGGATGACCGGGAAAATAGGCAGCACAATGTGAATGCAATGCAATTTGCACTCATATAAAGGCGCCCCTCATTGTACGTACCTAAGCATTTTCCTACGCACCTACACTAAGCGCCAAAGTGCTCACTCCAAAACCATGACGGCGATGCATGCGAGTGGCCAGTGGCTGTGCTAGATGGTCCATGACGCTGGCCTGCGGCATGGCGCCGAGGATCGTCTCCAGACAGTGTTGGCGACCGGCTGGTGGATGGCCGCCGTCGACGCCAGCTACGACTCTCAGTTAGACCAGATGATCGCTGTCACCACTAACAAGTTCATCATCGTCAAGAAGCTCGCAGACGACATCGTCGTACTCCTCCAGCACGCATGCCCAAGCTCCTCATTGCCTGCCACCAAGAATATCCTCCTGGAGGTTGTGCTCGCCGCGAGGCACCTCGCCCAGCAAGAATTCGTCAACCTACAAATCCACGTGTACGAGCAAATCCTATACATAGGTATCTACGAGGCCAGTGAGGACGCTATGACGTTGGCCTTCCTCAACCGGCTGGAAGCCTTGGATGCCTTTGCTGAGAAGCACCTTGACCTTGTCACAAAAGCAGCCGCTCCTTAGCCGCCGGGCGGTGGCCCGGCGCACTAAGTCGAGGAAGAGGAGGCCGTACATTGATGGATGCATCTTTCTTCTTGGCTTCATTAGCCACCACTGCGATCACATCATCATGTCCTTAATTCTTATTGTGCTATTGCATTATTGTTCCAGTGAACACAGACATGTGCGATCCCTTTGCTTAATTATATGCATCACTGTAACTAGTACTCCATCTGTCAATTTATAAGTTGTGCTTACCTTTTCCATCAACTTCATGTAATACAGGGGCATCTTGCTAGAAAGACTAGAACATGTCGGAGCGCATGTGACCAAACCAATAATGTACCAACCTAGATACTACCCTACTTATCTGGGAGAAAAAGCCCCGCCCTAGTGTTTCCAATCATTATTTCTATCTCTCGATCGTGCCAAGGAGTAGAACCAAATGTTACAATTTATACATGCTTCTCGACTCCCTACTCTAAAAGACTCAGTTGGTGATGGTGGTGTGTCTGTCATCTGTCGTTTCTGACCATTAGATCTGCATCTAATGGCTGTGGGGTAAGTTGTTGCATTTTTACAACAGTGGCCCACTTCTCTGCTCCAATTTGCAGAAAACCCCTTATTATCTTGAAAGCAACCACAACCCGCCCTCACGTTATCAAAACAGCCTGAGAAATATATTTTGAGTGAAAAGTAATATATTTTTGATGGTATCTATGTATATCAAAACATGAGTGTTTTCTTTCAAGTTTGTGAACAAGTACTACTATTCTACTAGTACATTGGATTTGTCACAACGCACGGGCACATCGCTCGTGAAAGGAAAAGGCCTACCGCGTTCGCATCGCACCCCATCGCATCCAGAGCCCGTTCGGCATGCCACATAGCTAGGGAAGGCGTTGCCTAGCATTTTCACTTTCATGTGGGACCGCAGTTGACCAAACCGACAATTGGCAAATTGCACCCCGCCCGCCGCCTTGGAAAACATAAACGAGGAGGGGAAGATCTAGCTGTAGCACGGAAGCCAAGAAATTTGGTGTCAGATGGCGGTCGTTGATAGAGTAGGAGCACTCTGTACTACTACTCCTACTAGTACGAAGTATGTACTACAACTAGTACTACCACTAAACAACTACTAGGTACGTGCACGACATAGCATCGTAGGAACAAAAAAAGGGAAGATCTTGTTTGGGTGATTTATCTTTTTTTCAGTCAACGTAGTACTCCACTAAATATGATGTGGGGGGCACCCATGAAGCTTATATACTTTGGATCCATTGCAACGCATGGGATAGCACATTGGTAGTTTGGCATGAGTTCGAACTGTGCGAGCACCACCAGTCCTGCCGCAGGAGTTATATTTCCCTCTCGGGGCCAACGGGACCGAGCTTCAATGGCTTAGTGCACCGACCTATGAGTCAATCACATGTGGACCTTAAATGCAGTTGGCCCATATGTCATTCTCATGGTGGTGGCATGGTTCGTGACTCACTCGTTCGAGATGAACCGGCCGGTGGTGGTGTGGCCATGGTAACGGTGCCACAGTTGGGTGTCGGGGCGTTACGAGGCGTAGATGACCACACTGGCGGGTACTACCTGTAGTACAAAAGTACTCCAGCTGAGGAGTGATGTGCGAGATGAAATGTGTCATACCGCTGGATGAAAATTCGATGGCACGGGAGTACGGACCGGAGCACATGAGCGAAGCAGGCAAACCGCGTCCAATCGGGTGTGGCTGTGGTAGAAACTTGATGGTCACCGCAGTTCCGCTAGCCCGCATGTCATGCACACAAAGGTAGAGGAGCGGTGGGGCCAAGAGGGATGAGGCGCACATCGGGGGACGTCATTCCGTGGGTTGGAGCGGCGTGGTGGGAGTCGCGTCTGGCAGTGGTACAAACTTGATGGTCGTCGTGGTTCAACTTCCATGGACAAGTTGTCATGTCTGCTGACACATGCATTGCATACCGCTCACTACAATGAGAATTGGTATAGAAACTTGTTCCAAAGATCCCTGTTCAAGAATTCATCCGATTAACCAGTTAACTTGCCGATTAATCCCTACTCATAGGGTCATCGAGTAGCCGATAAACCGAAAAATTGTCCGATTAATTGATTAAATGGCCAATTAACTTGCCGATTAGCCGATTAATCCCCTACTCGCTAGCCAACCGAGCAGCTACCAGTTAAGGATTTCCTCAACAATGGCAAAGATGCAATTTTCCGATAAAATTCTAGAGATATCATTAGTTTTTACACATGGGATTACTCCTGCAAGGGTCAATGACAACAGGTGTTTTGTAAAAAAATGCATCTTGATGTTCCTGCAATGCACCGGCATGTTGCTAGTTATAAGATAAGCCCACACGGGCATCTTGTCGTAGGGTGTGCCACCGACCCAAACTCATTTTTTTTCAGATGCTTGGATGCACTGGATGCCATGCGACGCTACAAAATGTAAAAAAAAATAGCTCCAATTTTTCAAAACCTGTTATCTGCAAACCAGCCATGCCCATCCCTCACCTCATCAAAACAGCCCAAGGAATATATTTTGAGTGAAGCATGATTTATTTTTACTGATATATGTATATCAAAATTAGAGTGTTTATATTTCAAGCCCGTGAACAAGTATTATTCTACTACTTTGGATCCATTTCAACGCACGGGCCAGCACATTGGTAGTAGTAGTCTCTATCTCTACTCTTATAAAAAACAAAGTTGTTGATGATGGTGTGCCTGCCATCCTGCAATATAGGCCATCCGATTTATATCTGACGGATAGGAAGGAAACGATGGAAATTTTGCAAAAATATACCCACACCCCTCTCCACATTTGCAAATAAGGCCTTCCCTCGTTCATCCTTTTCTCCCACAAGATAAACTACTCATACAAATGCATCCTGATCTTCTATGCAACGCACGGGCATCTTGCTAGTCTACTACTCTTATAAAAATAGAGCTGGTGATGATGGTGTGCCTGCTATCCTGCAATATAATCTATCCGATTTATATCTGACAGATAGGAAGAAAACTATGGCAATTTTGCAAACAGATACCCACACCCCTCTCCACATTTGCAAATAAGGGCTTCCCTTGTTCATCCTTTTATCTCACAAGATAAACTACTCATCTCTACTCTTATAAAAAACAGAGTTGTTGATGATGGTGTGCCCGCCATCCCGCAATATAGGCCGTCCGATTTATATCTGACGGATAGGAAGGAAACTATGGCAATTTTGCAAAAAGATACCCACACCCCTCTCCACACTTGCAAATAAGGCCTTCCCTCATTTATCCGTTTCTCCCACAAGATAAACTACTCATACAAATGCATCTTGCTGTTCTGTGCAACACACGACCATCTTGCTAGTCTACTACTCTTATAAAAAACAGAGCTGGTGATGATGGTGTGCCTGCCATCCTGCAATATAGTCCGTCCGATTTATATGTGATGGATAGGACGAAAACTATGGCAATTTTGCAAAAAGATACCCACACCACTCTCCACATTTGTAAATAAGGCCTTCCCTCATTCATCCTTTTCTCTTACAAGATAAACTACTCATACAAATGCATCTTGATGTTACGTGCAACGCACGAGGATGTTTCCTTGGGGGTCTCTCCAGCACGGCGTGGCTGTATTTGCAAGTTGACGCCCCTTGAGATGCCGACGTTGAGGGCACTCGGATTTGGTCCGATGAGCAGGTAAGTGATGAGTTTGATCAGGTAGTAAATGCATTATAAAGACTACTTCCATGTCCATTTCCTAATTCTCTCATTGCCCACTGTTTCACAGGGTAGGCTTGGTGCGAGTGGAGATTGGCTTGCATATGTACGGGAGGGTACCAACATCAATTTGTATAACATTTAGAATGGTGACACCGTTCCTGTAGAACCTTTGTCCAACATTGGGATCAGCCATGCAATGGGCCACCGCCTGAATTTGTACGATGGAACCATGGTGAGATTGAAGAAGATAGCAATCCTGGAAGCCCTGATAAGGTCGTCCGCCAACCAAAATTACACTCTTATCGCGGTGTTCGACATTGCAATTGCTTTCACGAACCCTGCACATGGCGCTCAAAGGTGGACCATGCTGTCTGCGGCCGATTTGTTGCCGTGCGAGTACAAAGACGATGTGCTCCTTTCTAACCGCATCTTCGCGGTGACAAACCAAGGGACTTGTTTTGTATGGGACACATCCTACGGTATACTCCCTCTCTTTCAGTTTATTTGTTTTGAATTCCTTGTTTTATAAGTTTCAAATCAAATGTAGAGCTCCCCATCACATGTTGAGATTACAATGTCCATTAAATCATTGCGTGCATGTACTAGTAAGAAACAAATCTCGAGTTTGGCACGAGTTCATGCAGTGGTAGCACCACAAGGCCTGGCGCAGGAGTTGCATTTCCCTCTCAGGGCCCTCGGGACTGAGCTTCAGTGCCTTACTACACCTGCCTTTGAGTCAATAACATGTGGACCCGATAGGTGGCTGGTCCACATGTAATCCTCCTGAAGGCAGTGGGGCAGTGGGGCCGAGAGGTGTGAGCTGCAGGTCTGGGGACGTGTGGTGCCATGGGTTCGAGCATTGTCATGGGAATCGCGTGTCGCTGTGCTAGAAACTTGATGCTTGTTGCATTTCAGGTGGCACACATGTCATGCACACAAAGGTAGAGAGGAGGTGCGGCCGAGAGGGGTGAGGCACACGTCGCGGGACGTGGTGCCATGGGTTGGAGCAGCGTCATGGGAATCGCGAGTGGCAGTGGATGAAACGTGATGGTTGTCGTAGTTGAACTTCCATGGACAAGTTGTCATGTCTACGGACACATGCATTCCATACCAATCACTAGAAGGAGTAGTAGATAAAGGTAGGCGGATAAATAGTTCCTTATAGTCAAGTGGACCTACGCTACTACTTGTTCCAAAGACATGCACACCATCAAAATAGTCCATCTATATCAATATAAACAGAGAGGAAATATTTTTTTACAAGAGAGGAAATAGTTCATCCATCCATAATGCCCTGCTGCTGGTGCAACTTCTTCTTCTTCTTCTTCTTCTTCTTCTTCTTCTTCTTCTTCTTCTTCTTCTTCTTCTTCTTCTTCTTCTTCTTCTTCTTCTTCTTCGTCTTGTTCTCATTTTCTGTGGGCGACAGCTTCACAACAAGCTCTCTGGACCTTGCAGCTATCTCAAAACTCACACGGGCATCGAGGGCAGCATATTTTATCCTCTCGTACGTCAAGGGATAATTCTCCCATCCAGACGACCTTAATGCCAGCGTCTCGTCACCGTTCCGAAGATTTGTTCCAAGCACAAAATTTGCTACGTCGAATAGGGATGGTGTCGACTTATCACAATCTTCTATAGGATTTTTTAATTTGTCTTGTACGTCAGCGATGCTTTTCAAATAAAGGTTGTACGACTCCAACTTCTGCTTGTCCCCTGCGATGGCTGCCCCACAGAAGTGTATGTCCTCTCGATACAAGAAATCGTGGAGATCACCTAGTATGGAGGGCGCGTGTATGATGTGGTACACCAAAACATCATCTTCGAGGCACAGCTAAAGGACGGCGGCGCGTTGGATTTTCCCAGTGGCACGCTCCGTGTACTCTGCGTCGAGACCGATGACCTTCATCTCCACCATTTGGGGGGATTTGGATACATTGTTGATCCACTTCGAACAACCCTTGGGTGGTCGGTGACAGTGGCAACTATGCTCAACAAGCCCTCGACGAGGACATGTTGGATGCTAAAAACATGGATCTCGATATCATTGGCCATTTCGAACCGCTAGACCGGAGGGCTATGGTTTGGAGAATTAGGATTAGATGGCTAGTCTAACTGAAGAAGATGATTATTTAAAGGGGCTTCAGAATTACTCTAGGAGTATGTGAAGAGGTTAAAACAATGTGAATGCAGTGTGGTTTGGATGCAAATGAAGATGAAGGAGAGGTGAAGAAGTCGAGGAAAATTGGTTCCCAATGGAGAAGTAAATGGGAGAAGTGGCCTCTAGGCAGTTGATTAGACGACTGGGTAGACTAAATGAAAAGGCTATGCGAGTAGACTGAGGAGTGGTTCCTGTCCTTGTACGTGCCCATCCTTCTAGCGCTACATGTTCCACTGGCTAGTTGAGGTCACTCTTTCGAATCACCGTGGTGAGACATTTTATGATTCCTTTTTATTTCTGCACCCCTCCTGACAGGTGGGACCTATGCAAACGGATATAAAAAATGTGTTGTAGCAGGTTCAGATGGATATTGGTGCGTGCTTGGGAGACACAACATTTTCTCGTTAAGGAATATGCGGTTATCCTCAAAAAATAAAATCCTTCTTCGCGCTTCCGCATGCACGAGAATTTGGTTCTGCTCGCAATATGGATGATACCTGGAGGATGAAGTGAACCCAGAGGCATGCTAGCACGGGAAAACAATTTCCGCTATGCAGTACTACTCATGTTCCTACTACTACTAGTAGTAGTACTGCCGTGGTACACTTGATGGTCAAATTATTATTCATCCGGTCCTCACAGTGAAGTGACAAGACCCTGCGCCCGAGGTGACAGCAGTCCAGGTGGTGTGTTTGGGTTACCAAAGTCAGCCTCACCTTATGCACTGTGCAGTTATTGTCACCACCGCTGTATAGCATGCCTCGCCTCGTCTCCCTCTCCCATAGCACCACTCCATCTCCATCTCCGTCTCGCCGGAGATCCTGAGGTCACTCTTCATCATCTCACCGTGCCCCTGCATACCCTCGCCTCCCTCGGTACCACTATTCCCTCGCTAGCCGCTCCAGCACCGAGAGCCTTCTCCCCTGTAAATCAAGCCCCCCAAAACCCCACCTTCCAAACTCCACCATGGCCGAACACGAACCGCGCAACATCCATATGATCCGCGATTGGAGCAATCTCGCCATTGACATCATTGACATCTGTTGTTTGTCTATGCATATGTTGAGCGTCGTGCGGCTGCCTGCATGCTCGAGGGACATGCACACGACCATCGTCGAACCAAGGCCTAAGATTTTTAAGACACCCTGCTTGCTGCTATCTAGTCTTGCGAGATTTGCTCACCATGATGCGGGGGCGCATATGCTGCCCCTTGACTTCAATACGACCTCCATTAGCCGAAACATGTTTGCAGCTATGTAGTGGGTCTCCATACATCATTTCCCTCGACTTCTATCCAATCACCATCGCCCAAAACTTCTTGGCAGGTATGTACTGGGTCGACATGAACTCCCACTGGATGGCTGTCGTCAGATAAGACATGAAAAATTTGGTGCTCGTGAACTTCCACACCTCGCATGAGATTATCCTTCCTTCGTTGGATTATATAGGGTTTTACTATGGCGTTCCAAGTCATCTAGATTACATCGTCAGTTGTACGCACCTTTTTTTGTAGAAGATTGTAATCTGCGAAGTCCCCACACAAGATGCGAATTACACAAACTTCAAGCTAATTTCCTTGTTCGACCGCGGACTCGCCTATCTTTCCGCCGGTGCCTTCTTTAGCTGGAGAGAACTCACCACACAGTGGATCGTCAAAGCTGATACACACTTCTATGGTGCTATTGACCATACTGGCATCATCTACGCGATTGACAAAGCAGATGGCACCACGTATTGCTGGGATGGTGCGTGTAAGTAGTTTCCATCTGATGTTAATGATAATGCCATGACACCGTTTGAACTTTTTGTGATGATTGGCATATCCCTGTTTGAGCAGAATTTGAGAACTATGGAAATGTATTAGAGACGCCATAAATCAGCGATATTTGGAATGAGTTAATTCATGCGATTGTGACCATGTCATTACAGCCAATTTGTACCCTTCAATAATCAAACAGTTAGGAAGATGTGGATATTTTCCGTATTTTATAGTAATATATATACTACTAAATATGAGTGTGTATCAATGGCCATGTTAGTTTCCTCATTTTCATGATGTAGAAACATGCATCACACTATGGTCTCATCTAACCATACATTAGGGAAGTAAATGTGCATATGGCGAACTCTATATTTGGAAGTAGTGAAATCCTGTAATGCTTACCATGTGTACATACCTATATTTGCCCTTCAGAAATCAATGGCTAGAATAATATCCTCACAAATTTTTTGCCCATAGAACATGAGTATATAACAATGCATGGTATGTTAGTTTCCTTGAAGAATTTGTTTGTGAGGACAGAACATGTGTACATAACATGCATGACATGGTAGTTTCGTGTGAAGAATCGATTGCAAGATAACATGAGTATAACCATGCATGTCAATTCTATATTTTCGAACCCGGTATACATTTCCTGTATTTTCCTCTCAGTTCCAACAGGGACATATCAATGATGTTTCTTGCATTGTCCTACTCATACTCTGAACAATGCTGATCTTACATTAACAATGCCTATCCTTTTTGATATGATGCAGCGTCCCTACAATTGCTACCCTTTGTAATCACACCAACTTTGCCAAAAACAGGGAACCACAACTGATTCCTCACTCGATCAGATGACAGCAAAAGACTGATGATCATTCGCACACATGAGCCAGAAAGTTATATTGCAAAAACCCCACTGTGTACAAGCACCATGAAATACGTGAGTATCTGGACAGTGGCTATTACATCTATGAGCAGGATACCAGCTTGTTGGAGCCATCAGGATTTTTGGGTTGGAGGCGGGTAAATAGCCTTGGTTCACACTGTTTCTCGGACTCAATTATCAGATTAACCAGGAGATCATCGTTGGCAAGGACCTTGATGCCAGAGAGACTCTGTTTGCTATGGAAAACCATGTCCACATGGCGAGCCCTAGGAGTTCACGAGCAAACTCCTCTGATTGTCAACGATACAGCCTGCAACCAAAAGAAGGTGAGCATGACAAAGGCATCTGGATTAACTTTGATCCTTGGATCTGTCGAGTCCGACAGGAAGTGATGTGGTTCAAGCCTTCAGGTAGATAGGTAATTAGGCTGCTGCATCGAAAGGGTGGAGTACTGGTGTCTCCAGATCACTGTTGTCTGAAGAGGGGCAACAAATTATGATGGTGTTGGATCATCCCTCTTCGAATGACTTGTTGTCTTTGCTTCTTGTTCTGGATGGTTAGTTCTCTCTTTTGTTATGCATATTCCTTGTCATTTGGTCATCCTCGTCTATGTCACTAGTAGTATGTAATAGTTGCCTCTATTTAGAATGTCATTCTCGTCTGGATCACAAGAGTCTGGGCGTTGCAGATGGGTGCGTTTTTGTGCTGTAGCAAGACTTTTTATGAACTATCATGTCTCGCTGTTTATGTCAGTAGTGACCACTAGTCAGTGTTTGAATGTTGTATATATCGTTGTTTCGAACTGTTTATTGTCTTGAACTGCTGGTGGGCTAAATGAGGGCATCACCTTTCTCTAGTGTTCGGAGTATATCTCCTTTTTTCAACTTATAATGTGAGCTTAGTGTCTTTTCGATGATGTCCACTTGTTTGGGCCAGTGAGGTGTCATTGAATATGGGCCGAGTAGTAACGCAATGCCAAACAGGTCAATTATGACTCTTAGGTCGGGCTCTCAAAAGAACCTCAGAAAAAATGGTCAGGCTCTCAAAAAAGAAAGAATAAGGACTCTTAGGCCTACATGTGGGCGCCACCGGTGTTTTCATGCGCTTGCGCGCCGAGAGCATATTGGCGCGTGTTCGAAATTCATGCTACCTTTTCATCCCCATTCTCCTGCCCCTCCCCCACCTCTGGAATCTCCAGTTCCCCCAAATCGCCCTCCTGTACTCCCTGTACTCAAGCGCACTATCATGTCGCCGATCAACGCGGATCTCCGAGCCGAAGATCTTGAGGTCCGTCCAGCCTTCGGGCGTTGCGTGCTGTCGCTCAACAGTGGCATGTTGGCGCTTGACGACTAGTTTGCCGGCAAAGTGCTGATGGTAACCAACAATGGCGACCGTCCTCCCGTCTCGCCGGATGACCTTATCAAAGCTCTTGGCATTGCGCACGGCATCCAAATAAGTGACTTGCTCGTTGAAGTTTGCCCGCCACCGGCTGATTTCTTCATCAGGTTCCAGACAACTTTCGTCCGCAGTCATGTGTTCAAATCTTCCCGCCGTTTGTTCTGTGATGGCGTGCTGGTGACCTTTGATTGGTGGCACCTAGGACGGGGCTTGGTGCCCTCTGAGCTTGAGTTTTTAACAAAGCTTACCTTCAATGGCATCCCTCGACGTGCTTGGAACAACGAGTCCATGAATGAGCTTATCAACGAGCTTGGAGGTGAGCTCTTAAGTATGTTTGTTCCTCCAGACAGCTGGGCTCTAACAGTTATCGCATGGATGAAGAAGCTGTCCACCATACCGAAGGTGATTGTTGTTGAGATACTGGTGCAGGTACTGGGGTTGTACTATTCGTCGCCACCAAGGCTGCTGTGGACCACGTTAGGGATGTACCTATATCAAGTGTTCGTGCATGTCTAAGAAGTGGTGAATCCATCAATCGAAGTCCTTTTGCCGCCGCTGGTGCCAGGGTCCATCAACAACATCCATTACAGGAGTCAACGTTGGACTTTTCCCGTGTTGCTCGGAACGATGGATGGCACATGGACTACTCGATCATGCAGTGGAGGGCACTACTTCTTTGGGAGAAGAGGAAGGGCTGGCTGCCTAGATGTGCTATATTTTCGTACCTAAACTATTTTTAGAAAGGGCTGTATGTCAACTTAATATGCTAGCAGAAATTATTGTGTTGTCTGTCTGTTTTGTTTGCACAACATTCAAGATATTTCCCCGTCATTGATAAAGACGATGAACCGTTATGTACAAGTTCGTTGGTTTCAATATAGCCCTACCTGTAGTGATCCACTGCTTCGAAGCTGATTGTGTCGCCTGTATGAAATTTTTGTATGCAAGTTCACTGTTCTACGATGTTCTATATGATTGTGTTAACTATATAACTTTTTACTGAGCATCAGCAATGCATATGGCTGAAAGATGTATTTTCAAGCATCAACCGATTGGTCTCTCTCTCACACACACACACACACGCACAAGTGGGACCCATTGAATTATTTCTTTGCTGTAGACAGCTTTTAATTAGGTTCCACTATACTCTATCTTTTTTCTTAAGTTATTAATTGAGCTCAGTGACTTCAAAAAGTTGTACAGAAGCCTTCTTTGGGCCTTTATGGCATCGTTGAATGTGGGCTGAGTAGGCATGTAAAGTTGACTGTACTACATAGGCCTTTTTTTGAACATCAGCAATGCGACTAGGAAGACAGTTGTACACAATATCCGGGTCAACTTGTTATACTCCGCCCCGCTAGGTTTCCAATCTTTCATAGGAGGGATGCATTAGGCTTAACAATAAAATGGGCGTGAAGAAATAATAAATGGGATGTAATTATAAAAATTGGGTAGTAACTATATAAAAAAGCACCAAACACGTAATTAGTTTAAAAAATTATTATTTTTGGAATTTGAAAATTTTAATTTCATTACTTGTTGCGCGCGCAATATTTCATTGGATTTTATGTAATACAAATTTATTTTGAAATTCTATTTAATCTGACTAAAAATTTCGGGATAAAAATATTTATGATCCCATCAAAATGTGGGAAATTTTGGTTGAAATTATTAATCGTTATCCTAGCTAGAAAATGGGATGTACTATTAACAAACTGTAAATGGGTTGTCGTAAATTCGATTAGAATTCAAAATGGGCTGTACACTCTCAGAAATCACAAATGGGCTATATGTTCTCTACCACACACTTGTGGGCCTACAAAGTTGACGCGTCCCCTAAAAAGACTAGGTTGACGCATATGCGAGGTTTTGTCAACTTATAGTCAACACACGTCTCTAGCATCAGTGGCCGTTGGGTGTCCATCCAACAGATGTCGTGCTTCTTCTTCAACCTCAGATATTCTTGCTTCAGCCACCCAAAAAATGATTCCTCCACCTAACATCTTGCGCACACCATTTCGGAGGCTGACCTGTGGGCCTACTAAGTTGACGAGTACCATGGGCTTTGTCAACTTAGTCAGTATAAATGATTCTAGCTGAAGTGACCGTACAATGTCCATCCAACGACCTTCGTGCTTCTTCAACCTCTGGTCTTCTTGCTCCAGCCTCCCAAACCAGCTCCGGCTGTGTCGCCTGCTCCTACCTCCCATGTCCGGGCGTGCTGCCACCGCTGGTCATGCCATCCCTCTATACTCACCCACACCTCCTATTATGCTTCGGTGACGGAAGCCTCACACTGTAGCTGAAGAAGTCAACCCACGTACTCCCCTCCATGTGGGCATCCACTACCGCGTCTTCCCCTGCTCCACGTTGTTCCCTTCCTAGGCCTCACCGTAGTCCACTGCCTTGGTGCTCTCGGCGGGATGTGGTCAATGTTGTCAATGAAAGAGGACTTTATGTGGTAAGGCTGATAGCTGGACCCACCAGCTACATCTTCGAACACAAGGAAGTGCCTCCTTATTACTCACAAAATAAAAACAATTCCTCCCCCTGACAGCTGGGAAGGAGCAGCTATATCTTCGCACGCAAGGAAGTGCATCCTTATCCTCCATGACCGCTGGGACCCACCCGGTCAAAGCGTACATAGCCTTGTCGATCTGGTCACGAACGTGTACGTAAATACTGGTAGATCGGTCTCTCTGCAAGTATGAACCGTGACCGAGTAAGTAGCGGCACGTGGCGTTGTAGAGAACACGACATAGCAGTTCACGCAATCCCATCTAAGTCCTGTACACGTACGTATAGCCACAGGGCAAAAAATACGGCCACGCACATACATACGGGCGGGGTTTCTAGTGCGTACTCTCGCATATATATGGACGACCAGGGCTTGTGTACATGGAGAGGAAACGGACTGCAGCAACGATGTCCTATTCATCAGGCAGCAAGCCAGCTGGGTCGGAACAGAGAAACAACATCCTATTCATCGGGAGGCAACCGACTGGGTTGGAATGTGTCCTGTTCAACGGGAGCCAACCGGCTTGGACGGAACAGCCGAAACGGGGTCTGGCGTATCACAGAACAGACGAAACGGCCTTCTGTTTGACCAGCCATGGTTCAAAACAGGATCATGTTCATCAAGAGGGGCCTGGCGTACCGCACAATGGAGGAAACAGACTTATGTTCGAGTGCCTACTCTCCAAACGGAGTCCTGTTGATCTAGAGGGGTTTGGCGTACCGCAAAATGGAGGAAATGGACTTGTGTTGGAGCGCCTATGGTCGAAACAGGGTCCTGTTCATCCAGCGTCTACTACCTCGCTCCAGCCTCGACGGGCTACTATTCATCCACCGTCGAGCTCCTCCACCCTCCACGGGCTACTGTTCATCCACGACTACTGTTCATCCAGCCTCCACCTGCTGCTATTCATAGAGCCTCCACGGGGTTCTGTTCATCAACCCCCAACAGGCTGGGGTGCGGCAGCCTCCTCGTGGTCCTGTTCATCCAACCCCATCGGAAACTATTCATCCACAACCAACAAACGGCTCGACTCACCACGTCTCGGCTCGTTCCACATACCGCACGCACAGTAGCAACGATCATTGTCCATCAAGAGGCAACACAACACCGGCTGGCTAGCTACGTCTCGCATGGGGGCTCGGGTTTAGTTAGCAGCAGCAGCGAAGGAATTGCTCGGGTTCAGTTAGCAGTGAATGAATCGCTCGGGTTTAGTTAACAGCCAAGGGATCAATCTCTTAGGTTCAGTAACATGCGATCACTCGGGTTCAGTTAGCCAACGCCTCGCACACACGCGCGTACACGACAGAAACGTGCAAACATCCGTGCATCGCTCGGCCCTGACCACCCAACGTAAGCGGGAACTCCCCGATATTTTCCTCGCCCTTGCTTCTACCATGGTTTTTTCTGTCATAGACGGCCCAAAGGATGTCATGTAGCTGCGTCTCCGGCCCTCCCAGGACGAAAAGCCCATTTTCTATCAAGATTTTTTGTCATAGAAGTAGGAGCCCACCACATATATGATGATACCAGGTTTTGTCACAATTATCATCATAGAAGTGTCATAAGCATGACAGAAAAAAAATTCATTCGGCCCAAAATGTCATGGATGTGTCTTTTTTTGTAGTGTAGTGATCCTTACGGGGACTCCAAAACAACACACCAATTCTTTCAAGAACTTGATAGCTGAGTGAGCAGTCACCTTTCTCATGGCAGCTACTTTCGGCCACTTTGTAAACTTGTTGATAGCAACAAACAAGAATTCAAAGCCCCCGACATCTCGGGGGAAAGGGTCAAGGATATCGAGCCCCCACACCAAAAACGACCATGACAAAGGGATTGTCTAAAGATCTTGGGAAGGCCGGTGGATATTCTTGGAATGGAACTGACAGGCTTCACATTTGGTGACTATTTCAACCGCATCTTGGAGGCCTATGGGCCAATAGAATCCTTGCCGGAATGCTTTCCCAACTTATACCCTCGATCCAATGTGGGAGCTCCACATGGCTTTCTGTATCCAAGCCAGCAATTCCTTGCCTTCTTCCCAGCAGATGCACTTCAATTTCACACCATTGGGCCTCCTTCTATACAGAGTCATTGACAAACTAGTACATACTGGCCCTTCGGGCTACACTTTCAGGCTCATCTTAATCATCGGGAAGTTCTTTGGTTTGGAGAAAGTGGACTATGTGCCTCGCCCAAGCTGGAGCCTAAGGCTCAGCAACAAGGACTAGCAACACCTTCTCAACTGCGGGGGCACGATCCTCATTCGCGGGACCATAGGCCCGGCTGGAGGGTGTAGTCTTGCAAGTGATGAGGAGCTGTTTCCGGCAGGGTCCCTGCCAGGAGCCCCCGGGGGCTCTGCCGGGAGAGGCTTACCGGAGTCCATCTTTCACCTTTTCCGTGCCATTGTTGCTGGGGATACGGAGGGCTGAGTAAGATGGAGAACAAAAGTCCCTGGTTCCAGAGGAAGCTTCTGCGCAGCACACTTTGAGAAATGATCAGCTATGTTGTTTTCCGCATGGGGTACGTGCTCTGTTTGCAATCCGTCAAAGCGCTCCTACAATCTTCTCACTTCCTCAACGTATGCCGCCATCAATGGATATTGGTAATTCTTGTTGACTTGTCTCACCACAAGTTGTGAATCTTCTCGAATGATCAGCTTCTTTATTCCCAATCCGGTAGCAATCCTGAGCCCGGCAAGGAGCCCTTCAGACTCTGCTGTATTGTTGGTCACCTCTTCCCGGGAAAAGTGCATTTGGACGACGTACTTCAAGTGCTTCCCGGAGGAGGCAATGAGAAGCACGCCAGCCCCTGCACCTTGTAGGGAAAAGGCGCCATCGAAATACATGATCCATTCCTGGGCCATGGATTGGAGCGGCGTCGTGGGAATCGCGAGTGGCAGTGGATGAAACATGATGGTTGCCGTAGTTGAACTTCCATGGACAAGCTGTCATGTCTACGTACACATGCATTCCATACCAATCACTGGAAGGAGTAGTAGATAAAGGTAGGCGGATAAATAGTTCCTTATAGTCAAGCGGACCTACGCTACTACTTGTTCCAAAGACATGCACACCATCAAAATACTCCATCTATATCAATATAAACAGAGAGGAATTTTTTTTACATGAGAGGAAATAGTTCATCCATCCACAATGCCCTGCTGCTGGTGCAGCTTCTTCTTCTTCTTCTTCTTCTTCTTCTTCTTCTTCTTTGTCTTGTTCTCATTTTCTATGGGCGACAGCTTCACAACAAGCTCTCTGGATCTTGCAGCTATCTCAAAACTAACACGGGCATCGAAGGCAGCATATTTTATCCGCTCGTACATCAAGGGATAATTCTCCCATCCAGATGACCTTAATGCCAGCGTCTCGTCACCCTTCCGAAGATTTGTTCCAAGCACAAAATTTGCTATGTCGAATAGGGATTTTGTCGACTTATCACAATCTTCTATAGGAATTTTTAATTTGTCTTGTACGTCAGCGATGCTTTTCAAATCAAGGTTGTATGCCTCCAACTTCTGCTTGTCCACTGCGATGTCTGCCCCACAGAAGTGTATGTCCTCCCGATACAAGAAATCATGGAGATCACCTGGTATGGAGGGCGCGTGTATGATGTGGTACACCAAAACATCATCTTCGAGGAACAGCTGAAGGACGGCGGCCCGTTGGATTTTCCCAGTGGCACGCTCCGTGTACTCTGCGTCGAGACCGATGACCTTCATCTCCACCATTTGGGGGGATTTGGATAAATTGTTGATCCACTTCGAACAACCCTTGGGTGGTCGGTGACAACTATGCTCAACAAGCCCTCGACGAGGACATGTTGGATGCTAAAAACATGGATCTCGATATCTTTGGCCATTTTGAACCTCTAGACCGGAAGGCTATGGTTTGGAGAATTAGGATTAGATGGCTAGTCTAACTGAAGAAGAAGATTATTTAAAGGGGCTTCAGAATTACTCTAGGAGTATGTGAAGAGGTTAAAACAATGTGAATGCAGTGTGGTTTGGATGCAAATGAAGCTGAAGGAGAGGTGAAGAAGTCAAGGAAAATTGGTTCCTGATGGAGAAGTAAATCGGAGAAGTGGCCTATAGGCAGTTGATTAGACGGCTAGGTAGACTAAATGAAAAGGCTATGTGGGTAGACTGAGGAGTGGTACCTGTCGTTGTACGTGCCCATCCTTCTAGCGCTATATGTTCCACTGGCTAGTTGAGGTCACTCTTTCGAATCACTGTGGCGAGATATTTTATGATTCCTTTTATTTATGCACCCCTCCTGACAGGTGGGACCTATGCAAACGGATATAAAAAATGTGTTGTAGCAGGTTCGGATGGATATTGGCGCGTGCTTGCAAGACACAACATTTTCTCGTTAAGGAATATGCGGTTATCCTCAAAAAATAAAATCCTTCTTCGCGCTTCCGCATGCATGAGAATTTGGTTCTACTCGTAATATGGATGATACCTGGAGGATGAAGTGAACCCAGAGGCATGCTAGCATGGCAAAACAATTTCCGCTATACAGTACTACTCATGTTCCTACTACTACTAGTAGTAGTACAGCCGTGGTACACTTGATGGTCAAAATATTATTCATTCGGTCCTCACAGTGAAGTGACAAGACCCTGCGCCCGTGGTGACAGCAGTCCAGGCGGCGTGTTTGGGTTACCAAAGTCAGCCTCACCTTGTGCACTATGCAGTCATTGTCACCACCGCTGTATAGCATGCCTCGCCTCGTCTCCCTCTCCCATAGAACCACTCCATCTCCATCTCCGTCTCGCGGGAGATCCTGAGGTCACTCTTCATCATCTCACTGTGCCCCTGCGTACCCTCGCCTCCCTCGGTACCACTATTCCCTCGCTAGCCGCTCCAGCACCGAGAGCCTTCTGCCTTGTAAATCAAGCCCCCAAAAACCCCACCTTCCAAACTCCACCATGGCCGAACACGAACCGCGCAGCATCCATATGAGCCACGATTGGAGCAATCTCCCCAGTGACATCATTGACCTTTGTTGTTTGTCTATGCATATGTTGAGCGCCGTGCGGCTGGCTGCATGCTCGAGGGACATGCACATGACCATCGTCGAACCAAGGCCTAAGATTTTGAAGACACCCTGCTTGCTGCTATCTAGTCTTGCGAGATTTGTTCACCATGATACGGGGGCGCATATGATGCCCCTCGACTTCAATCCGACCTCCATTAGCCGAAACATGTTTGTAGGTATGTAGTGGGTCGCCATACATCATTTCCCTCGACTTCTATCCAATCACCATCGCCCAAAACTTCTTGGCAGGTTTGTACTTGGTCGACATGAACTCCCACTGGATGGCTGTCGTCAGATAAGAAAGGAAAATTTTGGTGCTCGTGAACTTCCACACCTCGCATGAGATTATCCTTCCGACGTTGGATTATATAGGGTTTTACTATGGCGTTCCAAGTCATCTAGATTACATTGTCAGTTGTACGCACCTTTTTTTGCAGAAGATGGTAATCTGCCAAGTCCCCACACAAGATGCGAATTACACAAACTTCAAGCTAATTTCCTTGTTCGACCGCGGACTCGCCTATCTTTCCGCTGGTGCCTTCTTTAGCTGGAGAGAACTCACCACGCAGTGCATCGTCAAAGCTAATACACACTTCTATGATTCTATTGACCACAATGGCATTATTTACGTTATTGACAAAGCAGATGGCACCACGTATTGCTGGGATGGCGCATGTAAGTAGTTTCCATCTGATGTTAATGATAATGACATGACACTGTTTGAACTTTTTGTGATGATTGGCATATCCCTGTTTGAGCAGAATTTGAGTAGAACTATGGAAATATATTAGAGACGCCATAAATCAGCTATATTTGGAATGATTTAATTCATGCGATTGTGACCATGTCATTACAACCAATTTGTACCCTTGAATAATCAAACGGTTAGGAAGATATGGATATTTTCCTTATTTTATAGTAATATATATACTACTAAATATGAGTGTGTATCAATGGCCATGTTAGTTTCCTCATTTTCATGATGTAGAAACATGCATCACACTATGGTTCCATCTAACCATACATTAGGGAAATAAATGTGCATATGGAGAACTCTATATTTGGAAGTAGTGAAATCCTGTAATGCTTACCGTGTGTACATACCTATATTCGCCCTTCAGCAATCAATGGCTAGAATAATATCCTCACAATTTTTTTCCCACGGAACATGAGTATATAACAATGCATGGTCTATTAGTTTCCTTGAAGAATTTGTTTGTGAGGACAGAACATGAGTACATAAGATGCATGACATGGTAGTTTCGTGTGAAGAATCGATTGCAAGATAACATGAGTATAACCATGCATGTCAATTCTATATTTTCGAACCTAGTATACATTTCCCTGTATTTTTCTCTCAGTTCCAACAGGGACATATCAATGATGTTTCTTGCATTGTCCTACTCATACTCTGAACAATGCTGATCTTACATTAACAATGCCTATCCTTTTTGATATGATGGAGCGTCCCTACAGTTTCTACCCTTTGTAATCACACCAACTTTGCCGAAAACAGGGAACCACAAATGATCCTCACTCGATCAGATGACAACAAAAGACTGATGATCATTCGCACACATGAGCCAGAAAGTTATATTGCAAAAACCCCACTATGTACAAGCACCATGAAATACGTGAGTATCTGGATAGTGGCTATTACATCTATGAGCAGGATACCAGCTTGTTGGAGCCATCAGGATTTTTGGGTTGGAGGCGGGTAAACAGCCTTGGTTCACACTCTCTGTTTCTCGGACTCAATTATCAGATTAACCAGGAGATCATCGTTGGCAAGGACCTTGATGCTAGAGAGGCTCTGTTTGCTATTGAAAACCGTGTCTACATGGCGAGCCCTAGGAGTTTGAGAGAAAACTCCCCTGATTATCAACGATACAGCCTGCAACCAAAAGAAGGTGAGCATGACAAAGGCATCTGGATTAACTTTGATCCTTGGATCTGTCGAGTCCGACAGGAAGTGATGTGGTTCAAGCCTTCAGGTAGATAGGTAATTGGGCTGTTGCATCGAAAGGGTGGAGTACCGGTGTCTCCAGATCACTGGTGTTTGAAGCAGGGCTACAAATTATGGTGGTGTTGGATCATCCCTCTTCGAATGACTTGTTGTCTTTGCTGCTTGTTCTGGATGGGCAGTTCTCTCTTTTGTTATACATATTCCTTGTCATTTGGTCATCCTCGTCTATGTCACTATTACTATGTAATAGTTGCCTCTATTTAGAATGTCATTCTCGTCTGGATCATAAGAGTCTGAGCGCTGCAGATGGGTGCGTTTTTGTGGTGTAGCAAGACTTCTTATGAACTATCATGGCTCGCTGTTTATGTCAGTAGTGACAACTAGTCAGTGTTTGAATGTTGTATATATCGTTCTTTCGAACTGTTTATTGTCTTGAACTGCTGGTGGGCTAAATGAGGGCATCACCTTTTTCTAGTGTTCGGAGTATATCTCCTTTTTTCAAGTTATAATGTGAGATTTGTGTCTTTTCGATGATGTCCACTTGTTTGGGCCAGTGAGGTGTCATTGAATATGGGCCGAGTAGTAATGCAATGCCAAACAGGTCAATTATGACTCTCAGGTCGGGCTCTCAAAAGATCCTCAGAAAAAATGGCCGGGCTCTCAAAAAGGAAAGAATAAGGACTCTTAGGCCTACATGTGGGCGCCACCGGTGTTTTCATGTGCTTGCGTGCCGAGAGCATATTGGCGCGTGTTCGAAATTCATGCTACCTTTTCATCCCCAATCTCCTGCCCCTCCCCCACCTCTGGAATCTCTAGTTCCCCCAAATCCCCCTCTTGTACTCCCTGTACTCAAGCGCACTATCATGTCGCCGATCAACGCGGATCTCCGAGCCAAAGATCTTGAGGATCGTCTAGCCTTCGGGCGCTGCGTGCTGTCGCTCAACAGTGGCATGGTGGCGCTTGAAGACTAGTTTGCCGGCAAAGTGCTCATGGTAACCAACAATGGCAACTGGCCTCCCGTCTCGCCGGATGACCTTATCAAAGCTCTTGGCATTGCGCACGGCATTCAAATAAGTGACTTGCTCGTCGAAGTCTGCCCGCCACCGGCTGATTTCTTCGTCAAGTTCCGGACAACTTTCGACCGCAGTCGTGTGCTCGAATCTTCCCGCCGTTTGTTCCGTGATGGCGTGCTGGTGAACTTTGATTGGTGGCACCTAGGACGGGGCTTGGTGCCCTCTGAGCTTGAGCTTTTAACAAAGCTTACCTTCAATGGCATGCCTCGACGTGCTTGGAACAACGAGTTCATGAATGTGCTTATCCACAACCTTGGAGGTGAGCTATTAAGTATGTTTGTTCCTCCAGACAAATGGGCTCTAACGGTGATGGCATGGATGAAGAAGTCGTCCACCATACCAAAGGTGATTGTTGCTGAGATACTGGTGCAGGTATTGGGGTTGTACTATTCGTCGCCACCAAGGCCGCTGTGGACCACATTAGGGATGTACCTATATCAAGTGTTCGTGCATGTCTAAGAAGTGGTGAATCCATCAATCGAAGTCCTTCTGCCGCCGCTGGTGCCAGGGTCCATCAACAACGTCCATTACAGGAGTGAACGTTGGACTTTTCCCGTGTTGCTCGGAACGATGGACGGCACATGGCCTACTCCATCACGCAGTGGAGGGCACTACTTCTTTAGGAGAAGAGGAAGGGCTGGCTGCCTATATGTGCTCTAATTCGAGGTAACAACTGAATTTTATCAGATAGTAGTTAAATCCGAGCTATGGATGTGAAGCATTGATGTGCCAGTACATTTGATTGTGACCTGTTCTATTTTCGTACCTAAACTTTTTTAAGAAAGGGTTGTATGTCAACTTAATGTGCTAGCAGAACTTATTGTGTTGTCTGTCTGTTTTCTTTGCACAACATTCAAGATATTTCCCCGTCATTGATAAAGACGATGAACCATTATGTACAAGTTCATTGTATTCAACATAGCCCTACCCGTAGTGATCCACTGCTTCGAAGCTGATTGTGCCGCTTGTGTGAAATTTTTGTATGCATGTTCACTGTGATATGATGTTCTATATGATTGTGTCAACTATATATGTTTTTACTGAGCATCAGCAATGCATATGGCTGAAAGATGTATTTTTGAGCATCAACCGATGGGTCTCTCTCTTTCACACACACACACATAAGTGGGACCCATTGAATTATTTCTTTGCTGATGACAGCTTTTAATTAGGTTCCACTATACTCTAACTTTTTTCTTAAGTATTTAATTGAGCTCGGTGACTTCAAAAAGTTGTACAGAAGCCTTGTTTGGGCCTTTTTGGCGTCGTTGAATGTGGTCTGAGTAGCCATGTAAAGTTGACTGTACTACATAGGCCTTTTTTTTGAACATCAGCAATGCAACCGGGCAGACAGTTGTACACAATATCCGGGTCAAGTTGTTATTCTCCGCCCCGCTAGGTTTCCAATCTTTCATAGGAGGGATGCATTAGGCTTAACAATAAAATGGGCTTGAAGAAATAATAAATGGGATGTAATTATAAAAACTAGGTAGTAACTATATAAAAAACCACCAAACACGTAATTAGTTTGAAAATTTTCAATTCATTACTTGTTGCGCGCGCAATATTTCATTGGATTTTATGTAATACAAATTTATTTTGAAATTCTATTTAATCTGACTAAAAATTTCGGGATAAAAATATTTAAGATCCCATCAAAATGTGGGAAATTTTGGTTGAAATTATTAATCATTGTCCTAGCTAGAAAATGGGCTGTACTATTAACAAACTATAAATGGGTTGTCGTAAATTCCATTAGAATTCAAAATGGGCTGTACCCTCTCACAAATCACAAATGGGCTATATGTTCTCTGCCACACACTTGTGGGCCTACAAAGTTGACGTGTCCCCTAAAAAGACTAGGTTGACGCGTATGCGAGGTTTTGTCAACTTATAGTCAACACACAGTTGTAGCATCAATGGCCGTTGGATGTCCATCCAACAAATGTCGTGCTTCTTCTTCAATCTCAGATATTCTTGCTTCAGCCACCCAAAAAATGATTCCTCCCCCTAACATCTTGGGCACACCATTTCGGAGGCTGACCTGTGGGCCTACTAAGTTGACGAGTACCAAGGGCTTTGTCAAGTTAGTCAGTATAAATGATTCTAGCTGCAGTGACCGTATGATGTCCACCCAACGGCCTTCGTGCTTCTTCAACCTCTGGTCTTCTTGCTCCAGCCTCCCAAACCAGCGCCGGCCGTGTCACCTGCTCCTACCTCCCGTGTCCGGCTGTGCTACCACCGCTGGCCATGCCATCCCTCTATTCTCACCCACACCTCCTGTTATGCTTCAGTGAATGAAGCCTCACACCGTAGCTGAAGAAGTCAACCCACGTACTCCCCTCCACGTGGGCATCCACTACCATGTCTTCCCCTGCTCCACGTTGTTCCCTTCCTAGGCCTCACCGTAGTCCACTGCCTTGGTGCTCTCGGCGCGGTGTGGTCAACATGGTCAATGAAAGAGGACTTTATGCGGTGAGGCTGATAGCTGGACCCACCAGCTACTTCTTCGAACACAAGGAAGTGCCTCCTTATTACTCGCAAAATAAAAACAACCCCCCCTGACAGGTGGGACGGAGCAGCTATATCTTCACACGTAAGGAAGTGCATCCTTATCCTCCCTGACCGCTGGGACCCACCCGGTCAAAGCGTACGTAGCGTTGTCTATCTGGTCACGAACGTGTACGTAAATACTGGTCGATCGGTCTCTCTGCAAGTATGAACCGTGGCCGAGTAAGTAGCGGCACGTGTCGTTGTAGAGAACACGACATAGCAGTTCATGCAATCCCGTCTAATTCCTATACACGTACGTATAGCCACAGGGCAAAAAATACGGCCACGTATGTACATACGGGCGGGGTTTCTAGTGCGTACTCTCGCATATATATGGACGGCCAGGGCTTGTGTACATGGAGAGGAAATGGACTGCAGCAACGATGTCCTATTCATCGGGCAGCAAGCTAGCTGGGTCGGAACGGAGAAACAAGATCCTATTTTATAGGGAGGCAACCAACTGGGTTGGAATGTGTCCTGTTCAACGGGAGCCAACCGGCTTGGACGGAACAACCGAAACGGGGTCTGGCGTATCACAAAATAGACGAAACGGCCTTCTGTTTGACCGGCCATGGTTGAAAACAGGATCATGTTCATCAAGAGGGGCCTGGCGTACCGCAAAACGGAGGAAACAGACTTATGTTTGAGTGCCTACTCTCCAAACGGAGTCCTGTTGATCTGGAGGGGTTTGGCGTACCGCAAAATGGAGGAAATGGACTTGTGTTGGAGCGCCTATGGTCGAAAGAGGGTCCTGTTCATCCACCGTCTACTACCTCTCTCCTGCCTCGACGAGCTACTATTCATCCACCCTCGAGCTCCTCCAGCCTCCATGGGCTACTGTTCATCCACGGCTACTGTTCATCCAGCCTCCACCTGCTGCTATTCCTAGAGCCTCCACGGGGTCCTGTTCATCCACCCCCAACCGGCTGGGGTGCGGCAGCCTCCTCGTGGTCCTATTCATCCAACCCCATCGGGAACTATTCATCCATAGCCAACCAACCGGCTCGACTCACCACGTCTCGGCTCGTTCCACGTACTGCACGCCCAGTAGCAATGGTCATTGTCCATCAAGAGGCAACACAACACCGGCTGGCTAGCTACGTCTCGCACGGGGGCTCGATTGGCTTCAGTAAGCAGCTGTGATTGATTGCTCGGGTTTAGTTAGCAGCAGCATCGAAGGAATTGCTCGGGTTCAGTCAGCAGCGAATGAATCGCTCGGTTTAGTTAACAGCCAAGGGATCAATCGCTCAGGTTCAGTAACATCCGATCGCTCGGGTTCAGTTAGCTAACGCCTTGCACACACGTGCGTACACGACAGAAACGTGCAAAGCTCCGTGCATCGCTCGGCCCTGACCACCCAACGTAAGCGGGAACTCCCTGATATTTTCCTCGCCCTCGCTTCTACCATGGTTTTTTCCGTCATAGACGGCCCAACGAATGTCATGTAGCTGCGTCTCCTGCCCGCCCACGATGAAAAGCCCATTTTCTGTCAAGAGTTTTTTTCATAGAAGTAGGAGCCCACCACATCTATGATGATACCAGGTTTTGTCACAATTATCATCATAGAAGTGTCATAAGCATGACAGAAAAAAATTCAGTCGGCCCAAAATGTCATGGATGGGTCTTTTTTTGTAGTGTAGTGATCCTTGCGGGGACTCCAAAACAACACACCAATTCTTTCAAGAACTTGATAGCTGAGTGAGAAGTCACCTTTCTCATGACAGCTACTTTCGGCCACTTTGTAAACTTGTTGATAGCAATGAACAAGAATTCAAAGCCCCCAACAGCTCGGGGGAAAGGGTCGAGGATATCGAGCCCCCACACTGAAAACGACCATGAAAAAGGGATTGTCTAAAGAGCTTGGGAAGGCAGGTGGATATTCTTGGAATGGAACTGGCAGGCTTCACATTTGGTGACTAGCTCAACCGCATCTTGGAGGCCTATGGGCTAATAGAATCCTTGCCGGAATGCTTTCCCAACTTATACCCTCGATCCAATGTCGGAGCTGCATATGGCTTTGTGTATCTCAGCCAGCAATTCATTGCCTTCTTCCTGGTAAATGCACTTCAATTTCACACCATTGGGCCTCCTTCTGTACAGAGTGTCATTGACAAACTAGTACATACTGGCCCTCCGGGCTACACTTTCAGCCTCATCTTAATCATCGGGAAGTTCTTTGGTTTGGAGAAAGTGGACTATGTGCCTCGCCCAAGCTGGAGCCTAAGGCTCAGCAACAAGGACTAGCGGCACCTTCTCAACTGCGGGGGCACGTTCCTCATTCGCGGGACCATAGGCCCGGCTGGAGGGTGCGGTCCGGCAAGTTATGAGGAGCTGTTTCCGGCAAGGTCCCTGCCAGGAGCCCCGGGGGGCTCTGCTGGGAGAGGCTTACCAGAGTCGATCTTTCACCTTTTCCGGGCCTTTGTTGCTGGGGATACGGAGGGCTGAGTAAGATGGAGAACAAAAGTCCCTAGTTCCAGAGGAAGCTTCTGCGCAGCACACTTTGAGAAATGATCAGCTATGTTGTTTTCCGCACGGGGTACGTGCTCTGTTTGCAATCCGTCAAAGCGCTCCTCCAATCTTCTCACTTCCTCAACGTATGCCTCCATCAATGGACTTTGGTAATCCTTATTGACTTGTCTCACCACAAGTTGTGAATCTCCTCGAATGATCAGCTTCTTGATTCCCAATTCGGTAGCAATCCCGATCCCGGCAAGGAGCCCTTCAGACTCTCCTATATTCTTGGTCACCTCTTCCCGGGCAAAGTGCATTTGGACGACGTACTTCAAGTGCTTCCCGGAGGGGGCAACGAGAAGCACGCCAGCCCCTGCACCTTGTAGGGAAAAGGCGCCATCGAAATACATGATCCATTCCTGGGGCGCTTCCATTTCGAGCACTTCCTCATTAGGGGTTGGCGTCCATTCTGCAATAAACTCTGCCAATGCCCGGCTCTGAATTGTTGATGTGATCTCAAACTTCAAGCCAAAGCTTGATAACTCCAAAGGCCACTCCACTATTCTGCTGGTAGCCTCAGGGTTTTGGAGTATCCTCTGCAACGGGAAGCGAGTGACAATCATAATCTCATCGTCTTGGAAGTAGTGTCGCTGTTTCCTTGAGGCCATGATGAGACCAAAGATCAACTTTTGCATGCCAGAGTACTGCGATCTAGCTCCCTATATCAGGGAACTGACGAAGTACACTGGGCACTACACCAGTTTCTTCTTTGTCATGTCCTTGGGGTCGCCCTTGTTGTCGTTCCTATTTCTGCCATGATCCTTGCCAGGCTTTGCCAGGCTTTGCTCACTTTCCGCTTCTTCCACTTCCCGCTATCACTACTGGAATCAGCTTCTTTGCCGTCCGCCATGGCCGACGATAAAGGCATAGATCACAGACAACAAACTGTCCGGATGAACACGTGCGAGCAAAGGCCTTCTTTGCCATCCGCTTCTTAGAAACGAACGGCAATGGATTACGCCGTCCGCCATCCGAGGCCAGCAGACGGCAAAGACAGCGGACGGCAATGCGGTGCCGTGAGGGCCGTTAGGGGGTTAACAGCGCTCTTTGTCGTCTGCCAGCGGACAACAAAGAGTCAAAGCTCTTTGCCGTCCGTTGACAGATGGCAAAGATCCCAGCTAGGTAGCTGCACTTGGAAGCTGCCACGTGTCCAAATATGTCGTCCACCAGCAGATGGCAAAGAAGTTTGAATCTTTGTCGTCTGCCGGCAGACGGCATAGCCGGTCACTTTGCAGTCTCCCAGCGGATGACAAAATGACCAAATAGGCAGCCAGTGTTCCCAGTTTGTAGAGGTGACTGCCACATGTCCTCTTTGTCGTCTGCAAGCAGACGGCGAAGCTCTTTGCCATCTGCTAGCGGACAGCAAACAGGCTACATATCCCCTGTTTTTATTTGAATCCATTTAATTTCACAGGAATTCACACACAGATATACATATTTTTTTCACATGCACAGCAGACATATGATGTATCCAACACATAGCTCCATCCATGACAACATACATACATAATAAGAAACAGAGTTCCATCCATACATAATACAGTAACATCATAATGTTCATCCAACACATTGTTCCATGAATTCATGTAACAAGTTCCACATTTTTCATCGATATAGACGATAAAAAGAAAAGGGAAACAAGCACTCCATGCATGCAAGCTTCCATATAGTGAAATAAATCTGGAAAATGGGAAACAAGAGAGTTAGAAGAAGAGGACTAGAATAAGAAGAAGAAGAAGAAGAAGAAGAAAATGAAGAAGAAGAAGAAGAAGTAAGCATACTTTGGTAAAATGGAGCTAACCTAGATAATTGTGCCATTTTTGAGTGAACTAAGCATATTATGCCATTTTTGATATAACTTAGAGCTAACTTCATTTTGGGGAAGAAGAAGAAAACTAGAAGAAGAAGAAGAAGACTAGAAGAAGAACTTCTTCTTTTCGTGTTCTTCTTTTTCTTCTTCTTCTTTTCTTCCTATTCCTTCTTTTCTTCCTCTTCCTGGATTTTCTTCATCTTATTATGTCATTTGGGGACTAAATAGGCTAAATTATGTCATAAATGGACTAAATAGGCTAAATAAGAAGAAAAATGCTATTTTTTAGCTTACCTAGCTAATTATGCCATTTTTGACCTAACTAAGCATATTATGAGATATAATTTGGAGCTTACTTCATTTTGGAGAAGAAGAAGAAGAATAGAAGAAGAAGAAGAAACTTCTTCTTCTTCTTCTTCTTCTTCTTTCTTCTTCTTCTTCTTCTTCTTCTTCTTCTTCTTTCTTCTTCTTCTTCTTCTTCTTCTTCTTTTCTTCCTATTCCTTCTTTCCTTACTCTTCCTTGATTTTCTTCATCTTATTATGTCATTTGTGGACTAAATAGGCTAAATTATGTCATGGACTAAACACGCTAAATAAGAAGGAAATACCGTTATCACGGAGGTGTAGGAATGGTCGGGGCTGTGCCAGTGCCAGACGGAGGTGAAGGACCGGTCGGGGTTCCGGCATTAGCAGAAGGAGTGGTCGATGCTTGTCGGGAGCCATGCTGCACCAAAGATCATTTCCAATAATGTCTCATTAGCAAGTTCGCAAACTGACATGTGAATACTAGTGTCAGGACCCCGATTCCAAGTCACATCGATCTAGCCGGTAACACTTCATATCACTTTGCGGCCTCACGCACGGTATTCCCACGGGTGTCGCCTTACCATGGCCTGGGACCGTTTGCGCCTTTTGGCTCACGTATATGATAGTGTCGCTAGCATCCATATGACAGAGAACCCAGGCCGACATGACTAGTCGTGAACCCAAAGCGGCACTAACCTATGGGGACGGGCATACATGAATCACATCGAGCATGTCGGTCAGCAGCGTGTGAATCTGGGCTGTAGCATTGGGCTAACAGGACTCCGGGAACCCGGGCTGTAGCAGGCTAGGAAGGACTCCGGATGTCACCGCGTGACATTTCCCCGAAGGGACAGACACAGGAACGAAGTGAAACACATGCCGGCCAGTCAATTGTCCTGAGCAGTAGTGCTGGGCTAGCAGGACTCTGGTGAACCGGGCTGTAGCAGACTACTATGGCTCATGGAAGCACAAGACTACATTTCCCCATAAGAGAGGCTGCCAAGGATAAACAACTAGATTGTCGAATCCACACATACCAAGCATTTCAATCATACACACAATATGCTCGATATGTGTAAATACAACATGGCATCACAACATAACTCTACGACTCAAGTATTTATTCATTAGGCTCCAAGGAGCGAGATATTACAAACATGGGTCTCATGACCCAACATCCAGAGCATACAAGTCAAAGCACATGCGGAAGCTTAACTTGTCTGCGTATAGACAACTAAAAATGAAGAAGGCTGAGGTAACAAGCTAAACATCGAAGTCCAAGCGGAAGTACTAGCGAGACTAAAGTATCTCTACAAAACATAAAGTAAGCAAACGTGAGTACAAATGTACCCAGCAAGACTTACATCAGAACTATCTACATATGCATCGGTATCAACAAAGGGGGTGGTGGAGTTTAACTGCAGCAAGCCAGCTTTGACCCAGTGGCTAACCTGAACTACAACTACAAGCAACTCTTTTGAGGTGGCGCACATGAGTCCACATATTCACCATTCAATACACCACTATGGATCCGCTCTCGTCTCCCTACGAGAAGGCCATCCATAGCACTCACACTTATCTTGCGAGTTTTAGAGTATCCACTTTCACTTATCTATGAACTATGCAAGGGGTCCATGTTTCCATATCAGAGGAATCCAGCTATTCGAATAGATAATGATAACCTTGCAGGGGTGTACTTCTTCACACACGCTCCCACCACTTACCGTCATTTACACGACATGTACTCGGCAACCTTCAAGCGGAAGCCCAACGAGGGTGTCAGCCACGGCCTACCTAAACACTTAAGTCTCTAGTCCAGGTTTATCGCCTATCCAGGTTCCATCCACAGGGAGTCCGGCCGAGGTTTCCACATATGGCCCCGAACGATGTGAACAGGGTTCCCGAGACACCAAACGGGCGCCTGGTACACCGTGCCACGGTGTATCTACCGCAACATAGCCCACCCCTAGGGTCAGCGCTACGCACGGCCGCCAACACATAACCAACAAACACCAGAAACTAGTTGCAACTCCTGGACAGAGTACTAGGGTGATTAAGAAGCCGAGAGGGTCAATTAAGGATCCCAATGAGTGGTAGTAGCTGTTCATGGATCACAGACATAGAGCTCAGTTCCTGAGGACGGCTGCAATGAGACAACCCACCATGTACTCCTACATGGCCTCTCACCGCTACCTTTACCAAATCGTGTTCACACACTTAGCTCACACACAGTAGGACATGTTCACACACCTCCGATTCATCCCCGATGAATCAGACCCGACACAACTCTATGCAATAGCAGGCATGACAAACAAGCATGAATGAGTAGGCACATCAGGGCTCAAATAACTCCTACTCATGCTAGTGGGTTTCATCTATTTACAATGGCAATGACAGGTCATGCAGAGGATAAGGGGTTCAACTACCGCAGCAAGTAACAGATGAATCGTTGTTGTCCTAATGCAGTAAAAGAGAGCCGGAGCGAGAGAGTGGGATTGTATCAGAATGAACAAGGGGTTTTTGCTTGCCTGGCACTTCTGAAGATATCATTGGTTCTTCATCAGTGTCAACGATCACAGTGTCGGTACAACGTCTATCGAGCGGGGACAAATACCCGCAACAGAGAAAGAAACACAATCAATGCAATGCACAATATGATGCATGATCATGACATGTCAATATGTTGTGGTTTGAGCTAATGCAACTAGCAACATGTTAAATGGAGTTGGTTTGAACCCTAGGTTCAAATTCAAATTCTATATGTGAGAGTTTAAATTCTATTTATGTGAATTGGCCTAAACAGCAGCCATAAGTTGTTCTAACATGCATGAAAATGCCATAAACAGATTCCTTGAATTTTTATGATAATTTTTCATATATAAATTATTTCATTTGGAGTTATGGTTTAATTTCTATGATTTTTTGAAGTTTAAGTCATTTTCTGGAATTTCCTGAATTGTTTTAAAACAGAAATTAATTACTGCGTCAGCATGACATCATCATGACGTCAGCAGGTCAACGGGGCATGGTCCAGGTCAAACCGGACCAGTGGGACCCACTGGTCAGTTACCCAGTGACATTTAGTGTCACAGACAGGTGGGTCCGGTCAACGACCACGTCAGCAAGGTCAACGGTGACGCGTGGGGCCACTGCTTTTAGATTAATCTTAATCTATTTTTGGTAGCTAGTTAGTTAGGAAGCGGGGCCCGCATGTCAGCAAGCCAGGGGGGTTAGTTAGTGGTTCAATTAGCCGCTAATGACGCGTCCACGTCATCATCGCCGGCGTTATAACCACCGGCGTAAACAGAGCACGGCGAGGTTGCTCGTCCGGCCAACTCTGGCAACGAGAGGTCGCGCGGCCGGGCGCGTTGGAAGCGGCGCAACAAGGCGCGTCCGTTGGTGGCCTCGGGCGGCGCTGGGGTGGGGTGCAATGGCGGGGACGTTGAGTTGGGCGGCGGCCGGAGTACGGCGTCGATGGGGATCGGGTCTAGTGGATGAAATTAATAGAGGGGAGAGAGGGGAAATGACGGCGTCCTCATAGGGAGTATAACTGGGGCTCGAAGAGCTCGGGGACGACCGGCAGGCGACAGATCGATGGCGGCTCCCTCCAGTGGCCGACATTGAAGACGAAGATGATGGAGACGGAGCAGCGTGTCCCAAGCTCGCTTGCTTCGATGGATAGGCCCGCGACGTCTTGCGGAGCGGTTGGATGGCTAGGGAGGCAAGGGGTGGGCTGTGGCCGCGAGGGCAGCGAGGGGCAGCAATGGTGGCGCTCGGCCGGTGAGAGAGAGAGAGCCAGGGAGGGGAGAGGTTGCGGGTGAGGGAGAGAGAGTGGTCAGGGGGGTCTCTGGGCGTCTCCAAAGGCGGGATCAGGGAGAAGGACGGGCCTCCAGCGCGAAGCAGGAGGTGGCCGTAGCTGCGCGTGCATCGACACGCACCTGCTCCTACTGGCAGGATGAAGACGACGCGGTGGGGGTAGGTGGGCTGGACCAGGTAGGTGCGTGTAAGAGGCCCGGTGGGCTTTCGTTTTTCTTTTGTTTCTGTTTTTCTGTTTTGTTTTGTTTAATTTCCACTGAATTCAAATTCAAACAAATTTGAAAACAGTGCCAAAACTCCCCTGGATAATTTTATGTCACTTAAGGTCTACTCCTCATATACATAAAATGTCTCAGGGCATTTGAAAATATATTCATTATATATTATGAATATAACTCCAAATTCAAATAGAATATTGATTTAAAATCAGAGCCCAAATAATCCCTTAGAAATGTTCCAAAATTTTGGTTTGATTTATAACTCTTGCCAAAATTGTCAGAGCTATTTCTAGGGCATTTTGGATTTACTGATTGCAATTTTAGGGTTTCTTACCCTTTTATTAAAATGATTTCTGAGGCTTTCAATTTCCTCATTTCAACTTTCGGAATATAGACATGATGCACACATGAAGCTAGCCTAGAGCATTACCAGAAGCTAGGGATGTGACAGCTCACCCCTACTAAACAAGAATCTCGTCCCGAGATTCAAGCATAGGGTAAGATGATGAGGGAATGCAACTAACGCAATCCTCACGATCCAGGTTGCACTTCAAATGAACGTTGATTCAATCACCATCTTTGTCTCAATGTCTTGCCCCGAGAACTCCAACTAACATGACAATGAGAGGAGAAGGAAAACTCGAGAGGGATCAATCTTATCGAAGGTCAAACAACTCAGGATCAACTCACGGAGTGAGACATTGAAACATCTCTCGAGCTGAGACAGAAAACACATATCAAGAGGGGAGGAAAGAAACAAATGACGAGGTTTCAATTTGGCAAGTTACAATTCCACACTTGACTAAGATGGAGCATGAATTTCAAGTAGCAAGGAGATAATTGCCATGATTTCGTAACGTGATACCTTAAGGAAGGTGACTCGTGGAATTATCCCTTAAGTGGCAAAAAGAATTACTTTTGATACAGAGATCATTGGAACTCTCTATACCAGCCTAAGGCAATTTATGAGCGATCGTTTGACGGAGTTCGGGAGAGCGACACACTCGGGCTAAAATGGATGATGTGAACTACCTTGTTGAAGACAACGCAAGGGATGATTTTGCTTGCGCGTGCTCTCAAGAACTTGAGCATTTCCATATTCATCAAGTTTCTACCAACATCCGAGTCGAGGATCCTGGCAACACATCTTACTAGCTTGACAAATAGTGATGGACAATGCAGATGCATAGAAAGACAACCCTTTCTCAGATTTCACCTTAGCGAGGCCAAGGGAATGAAATCTGGATGATCGGCCGAGAGACATTTAGCACTCCGCTTCTAATGTTCTCCTTGATGTACTGGTTACCAAGGTCATGTTTTAAAGCATCAGCATAGCCATCAAGTAGTGGTCGGACTTCGGAATACAATAGATCCATATGGAACAACTTCTGGAGTAAATCCTACGAAATTCTTATGGGGAGGTGGACAACTTCCTCAATTAGGATACTACAATAATAGGTCTTCCGGCTGGGTGTGTTGGCCACGACATCCACTTTACCGGTTACAGAGAGACCAATATTATAGTTCTTGGAGTGTGTTCCAACCATCATATCTGCCTGAGATTCAGATCTGGTTGGTGTCAGGATATTCCAGACTCATCAAGTCTAGAAAGAAAAATGAAAGTTTGCAACACAAATCGACGAGATGATGTTGCAAGACTCTCGGGGAAATGAACTACGGTAGCAAGCTCCAAAACATGAGCTGGTTCTGCCAAACACATGTGAACACGCTGTCCCAGACAAGCATGACCAGATAGTAGCCTTATGATAAAACACTACCGAGTTCAAGTTGGGAACCATCATCGAGGATATCGAAGTCTTGTGCATTACCATGGATTAGCACTTAACTCCTTCTCCTAGAACAAATCAGTCAGTGGCTTGGTGTGCTAGGGACACATATGGACTGGAGGTAGCGAACCTACCAAACCATAGAATACTTCGCACATGCATGACTAACTTGGGATGATTCCAAGGAAGCAGAACAAGCTTTCTTGAATCCACGACGGCAACTTTCACCAAATGCACGTGAATCAGAGGTAGTCACTTCTTTCATCCAAACATATGCTTCATGAGCTACCATGAAGAAATGCTTTCAAAGTTTCCAACGCTAACTTAGATGTTCAACATGAATCATGGACAAGATGATAATGTTGTCAATGGGCTCAACAAACAACCATCCAGGCTTCCATATAGATGGAATTCCACAATTAAGTGAACATAGTGATAGCATTGGTCAGAACAAAGATGTAATGGTGTATGCCCGAGGAATCAACCTCGAGTAGGACAACATTATGAACATCGTTGGTTCTGATTGGATTTGATGATAGCCCGCACTCAAATCAAAGTTTGGACAAGACAATAGATCCAATAACTGATCACGAGGACGAATCGATGAAGATATCATCTTTCATCAACACACACACACAAAAGATATCCCTTAACACGAACTAAGCAAGACAAGCTTTTATCTTCCAACTCTCCAAGTTGTTGTTAAGCTTAACCAACTAGCTCAGTGGTAGCCAACACAGATTCTTGGAGAAAAGGGTGGCTACAAGAAACCAACTTGATCACGAACTCACCATAGCGATCAGGTGACAACCTGGTGATACTTCCAAGAAGATATTTGGAAAATCACAACCCACCGATATGTTATTAAGCTCGAGAACAATCTTGCTTTGCGAGGCAAGACGATGTGATCAATAGAGCAAGGGTTTGACACAATCCTAACTCATTGATCAAATAGTGCTCCGGAAATAAGGACTAGGTAGCACGATCAATCTTAGAATGATGATTCAATAACTGACACACTAAGAATGAGTTTATTGTCCATTAACTACCAAGCAACGGGGTTGCTAGGAGTATTGATTTCACACATCACAGTTCACTTGTCGGCATTCCGGTTGCAACAACATGGAACCGAAGAATGAATAATGATGGCGATAAGTATCACTGCGTCAAGAATTCATAAGGGGTGGTGCAATTGTCATGACATTCTTGACATAAATATGGTAACACTCCAAGGTAGAACAGAGCAAAAGCTGGGTTGGCATTTTGATCCATGGAATACAACTACTTTGACCCAATCCTAGATATGGATAAGGTACTGGAGTTTGTTTCTCCTAGTCATTCTGGAATAGAATGGCTTGACGGACCACAAGAATAGCAGGCATCGATGAACACGATCGCACAAGTACTCCCGACTATCAGTTGATAGACGAGAGTCAGAAAACAACTAAAGAGGGACAACTCAAGGGAACATATAATTTTCTGAGTTGTGGATGCATAGATTAGTATGTCGAACCAAGTTCAACAGGTTTCTTCCAGATAACCCATGCAGAAAGGTAGAGCTGGCAGAATCACAATTATGAATGGAGAACTCCTCAGGAGTACTCTAATGGTGATTTTTTGGTTCAAAGAACTTCTGCCTTAATGGTTCATGGTATTTGGAAGAAGGAAATACCATGGACCTCGAGGACTATCGCAAAGGTTACTAATATCCTAAAGGAACTAGCAACACTATCAACATGAAGCAAGTAGGGTGAATCTTGGGCTTAAGAACCCAGAAGTAGAATATCTACTACTAAATGGCATCATGGGATGTTTTCGAGAATGGTGGCCAGAATCATCACACTGGGAATAGAAACATTGCTAGATCACTGAGTGGTTCTCGGAGACACCTAGGGTCATAATACTAAATCCAACATACATGTCAAGGCAACGGAGTACCTCAACAGACCGATTAGTGTGCTTAATCTGGCCCAAAGGAACATTGAGAACAGGAAGAAGGGAGTTGCAAATGCATCGGACTATTTAGAAACCTGGGATGACTCAGACAGCATAACGGCTGTAAATGCTCAAAAGATTTGAGACATCCTGCAAAAATGGTGGCATAACCACTCAACATCACAATATCAAAGTTCTGAGGCCAGCTGCGAACATATGGAAGTAGTAGGAACTGAACTGAGGCTTGAACTGAACAATCCTAGGCAACTACGGTTTAGTAAAACGTCATCCTGAGAGATAGAAGAGAAGCCTAGTTCTTAACCCCATAGAAAAGATAAGATGACTCAGATCAGAAGGTCATGAGGATAAGGAGTAAAAGAGCCTTACGTTCCCATCCACAATCAATTCGCTTACATAACTAAGGCATTTCTAGACACGACTTCGACCAGCTTGGCTTGGTAATCCTACAGGCACTCAGGCTCTGATACCAAAGTTGTCAGGACCCTGATTCCAAGTCACATCGATCTAGCCGGTAACACCTCATATCACTTTGCAGCCTCACGCACGGTATTCTCACGGGTGTCGCCTTACCATGACCCGGGACCGTTTGCGCCTTTTGGCTCACGTATATGATAGTGTCGCTAGCATCCATATGACAAAGAACCCGGGCTGACATGACTATTCGTGAACCCAAAGCGGCACTAACCTATGGGGACAGGCATACATGAATCACATTGAGCATGTCGGTCAGCAGCATGTGAATCTGGGCTGTAGCACTGGGCTAACAGGACTCCAGGAACCCGGGCTATAGCAGGCTAGGCAGGACTCCGGATGTCACCGCGTGACATTTCCCCGAAGGGACAGACACAGGAACAAAGTGAAACACATGCCGGCAAGTCAAGTGTCCTGAGCAGTAGTGCTGGGCTAGCAGGACTCCGGTGAACCGGGCTGTAGCAGACTACTATGGCTCATGGAAGCACAAGACTACATTTCCCCATAAGAGAGGCTTCCAAGGATAAACAACTAGATTGTCGGATCCCACACATACCAAGCATTTCAATCATACACACAATATGCTCGATATGTGTAAATACAACATGGAATCACAACATAACTCTACGACTCAAGTATTTATTCATTAGGCTCCGAGGAGCGAGATATTACAAACATGGGTCTCATGACCCAACATCCAGAGCATACAAGTCAAAGCACATGCGGAAGCTTAACTTGTCTGAGTACAGACAACTAAAAATGAAGAAGGCTGAGGAGCTTGACTATATGCCAGACCCTCCCAAGGGTACAAGATCGTAGCTGAGGTAACAAGCTAAACGTCGAAGTCCAAGCGGAACTACTAGCGAGACTGAAGTCTCTCTGCAAAACATAAAATAAGCAAACGTGAGTACAAATGTACCCAGCAAGACTTACATCAGAACTATCTACATATGCATCGGTATTAACAAAGGGGGTGGTGGAGTTTAACTGCAGCAAGCCAGCTTTGACCCAGTGGCTAACCTGAACTACGACTACAAGCAACTCTTTTGAGGTGGCGCACACGAGTCCACATATTCACCATTCAATACACCATTATGGATCCGCTCTCGTCTCCCTACAAGAAGGCCATCCATAGCACTCACACTTATCTTGCGAGTTTTAGAGTATCCACTTTCACTTATCTATGAACTATGCAAGGGGTCCAAGTTTCCATATCCGAGGAATCCGACTATTCGAATAGATAATGATAACCCTGCAGGGGTGTACTTCTTCACACACGCTCCCACCACTTACCGTCATTTACACGACATGTACTCGGCAACTTTCAAGCGGAAGCCCAACGAGGGTGTCGGCCACGGCCTACCTAAACACTTAAGTCTGTAGTCCAGGTTTATCGCCTATCCAGGTTCCATCCACAGGGAGTCCGGCCGAGGTTTCCACATATGGCCCCGAACGATGTGAACAGGGTTCCCGAGACACCAAACGGGCGCCTGGTACACCGTGCCACGGTGTATCTACCGCAACATAGCCCACCCCTAGGGTCAGTGCTACGCACGGCCGCCAACACATAACCAACAAACACCAGAAACTAGTTGCAACTCCTGGACAGAGTACTAGGGTGATTAAGAAGCCGAGAGGGGCAATTAAGGATCCCAATGAGTGGTAGTAGCTGTTCATGGATCACAGACACAGAGCTCAGTTCCTGAGGACGGCTGCAATGAGACAACCCACCATGTACTCCTACATGGCCTCTCACCGCTACCTTTACCAAATTGTGTTCACACACTTAGCTCACACACAGTAGGACATGTTCACACACCTCCGATTCATCCCCGATGAATCAGACCCGACACAACTCTATGCAATAGTAGGCATGACAAACAAGCATGAATGAGTAGGCACATCAGGGCTCAAACAACTCCTACTCATGCTAGTGGGTTTCATCTATTTACTATGGCAATGACAGGTCATGCAGAGGATAAGGGGTTCAACCACCGCAGCAAGTAACAGATGAATCGTTGTTGTCCTAATGCAGTAAAAGAGAGCCGGAGCGAGAGAGTGGGATTGTATCAGAATGAACAAGGGGGTTTTGCTTGCCTGGCACTTCTGAAGATATCATTGGTTCTTCATCAGTGTCAACGATCACAGTGTCGGTACAACGTCTATCGAGCGGGGACAAATACCCACAACAGAGAAAGAAACATAATCAATGCAATGCACAATATGATGCATGATCATGACATGTCAATATGCTGTGGTTTGAGCTAATGCAACTAGCAACATGTTAAATGGAGTTGGTTTGAACCCCAGGTTCAAATTCAAATTCCATATGTGAGAGTTTAAATTCTATTTATGTGAATTGGCCTAAACAGCATCCATAAGTTCTTCCAACATGCATGAAAATGCCATAAACAGATTCCTTGAATTTTTCTAATAATTTTTCATATATAAATTATTTCATTTGGAGTTATGGTTTAATTTCTATGATTTTTTGAAGTTTAAGTCATTTTCTGGAATTTCCTGAATTGTTTTAAAACAGAAATTAATTACTGCGTCAGCATGACATCGTCATGATGTCAGCAGGTCAACGGGGCATGGTCCAGGTCAAACCTGACCAGTGGGACCCACTGGTCAGTGACCCAGTGACATTTAGTGTCACAGACAGGTGGGTCCGATCAACGACCACGTCAGCGAGGTCAACGGTGACGCGTGGGGCCACTGCGTTTAGATTAATCTTAATCTACTAGTTAAATGCCCGTGCGTTTCTACGGGCGATAGATGATTCAAATACAATGTCCATGTTACATAATTATTATGTTATAAGCAATGTCATGAGCAAACAGTGAATAATTATCTTATATCTTAATTTTGTCGACCACCTAGTGATTGAAGCACAAACTTCACTTAGCAAACGTATTATCGTATGACAATCAAGTTAAGCAATTTCTATGACCAATTATTGCACAATTATTTGAAATCGCAGTTGGTTCAGTTTCTCTCAGTAACACACAATACCAAGCTTTGTGTTAAACATGAATGACTCCCCATGACGGAGGTGACCTGCACAAAATAAACCTCTCATAATTAAAAATTTGGAAATATCTAGTTTAATTCAAAAATATATGTACACATAATTACTAAAAGTATAAGTGACAGATGTCTCACCTATGATGTAAGTACCTCCCTATAGACGATGTTCCTCGTGTAATTACCAACAGGACAGTTGGAGCTCTTGTTCTTGCGGTAATCTGAGCTATTCCTGCTGCTATCGTCTGAGATCTTTTTCTTATTGTTGGAGCTTTTGCTTTTGCTGTAATTTGAGCTATTCCTTCTACTATCGTCTGAGACATTTTTCTCATTGTCTGTAGCCGGGGCGGTAAGGATCTTGATGATCTTTCTAGCAATGGATCTAGATAGCGCGACATACAACTGCCCATGAGAGAACACTGGCTCGGGCAAGTATATACCCGCGTTCGGGATAGTCTGCCCCTGTGCCTTGTTGACCGTCATGGCAAAGCTGAGCCTAATAGGAAACTGCTTCCTCTTGAACTGGAAAGGGAACATCTCGTCATCACTGGGACAAAGGGGGATCCTTGGCAAGAAGATCCTCTTTCCAGCATGTTGCCCTAGCACAATTTCTGCATCGATGACATTCCTCTGGAATCCTCGAACCACCAGCCTCGTGCCATTGCAAAGTCCATTCGCGGGGTCAATATTTCTGAGCAATATAGTAGGGCAGTTTATCTTGAGCTTCAACACATGTGGAGGCAACCCATTAGGGGTCAAAGTGTTAAGGAACTCAGATGGATAATAGTTATGAGGGTCATCGACTGCTGAATCAAAGCTATGATACACCATCTCATCTCCGTGGAATCGGTTGATCATCTTTATATTTATCCTATCCACACAATCATTTCGCGTCGATAAGATTGCTATGGAGGTGATGTAGTTTGGATCAGACATATTAGCACCGAGACTGGGAAAAACATTATCTATCAGTGTATCAAGATCAATGCCCTTCCCAGTACAGGGCACACATATCTCGTCCGGAAGGCAGACACAACCATCACTATTGGTCTCCTCCTTGCCATCACCAATGCGCAACAAGTATTCAGCAAACCACGGGTCGCTATGTGCCCTCATATTGCGTACCAACTTTAGGTGGCGCATGCAATCCCAAAGGTAAGACCTACGCAGTGAAGAATCAATTATCTGAGCCCTTGACCCCTTACGGACAACAGGGAGGACTTGCCTGAAATCTCCACCTAATACAACTGTCTTTCCACCAAATGGTCGGTCTGGTCGGCTCATTATATCGCGCATACTATTGTCTAGCGCCTCCACTGCCTGCCTCTTTGTCATCGAAGCCTCATCCCATATAATGAGGGAAGCTGACTGTAAGAGCTTGGCAGTTCCACTCTGTTTAGTGAAGCTACAAAACCCACCATCGTCAATGCTTAGCGGTATCTTGAACCGTGAATGAGCTGTTCTCCCTCCGGGCATTATGGTAGCTGCAACGCTGGACGTAGCTGTTTCTACTGCAATCTTTTTCTGTCCACGGACTTTTGCAAGAAGTGCCCTATATAGATAAGTCTTCCCGGTGCCTCCAGGCCCATCCACAAAGAATACGCCACCCTCATCACTGTCAACAACATACATAATTTCATCATAGGCTTTCCTCTGATCTGAATTAAGTGAGTCTGATAGATTTGTGTCCTCAACATTGAGCTCAATGGTGGATTTCTCGAAGATCTCCCTTGGCATGCCGGAAGCAGTGTCATATTCTTCATTGATACCAGGAAGAGGGAATGACTCTATGTCCTTTCCCATTGATTGTAGCATATTCCTGATATCTATCAGAACCATTTGCTCAACCGCAACTTTGGATGGATTGTTGCGGCGATAGTCTTCTGACATTGCCTCCAGGTGCTTCTCCCAGAGTCCACGCACATTACTTGGCTCACAGAATACCAATATTGTTGCAAAGAGCCTTCGTAGAGATGATGGCATCTCGCATAACGTAGATTCAGTAAGGGACTCATCAAGTGTGTTGTCTCCTTTGATCAACCCCCTTCTCTATGCAGCTTCACGAAATGTTGGTAGGATCTCACCATTAACTGTCCTTAGGTCCTCATAGGATGTGGCGCCAGTGACATGGTTTAAGAGGACCCGTAGGTAATAGCGTTCACCCTCCGTGGGATGAGCTGCCACAATTCTTCCAACTTGTCCACCCGTATCTCGTTCCCTTCTTCTCCAGTATTTATTTTTCTTACTTTTCTGCCAGGTATACCACTCAGGGAAGTCCCTATACAAGATAGACCAAGCCTCCTCATGTAACCTATTTGCCTCAAAGTACTCTGTAAGCATTGACTTCTCAGCACCTTCCTGGTTAACCACTCGTTCGATATCTTGGCCCTTTCTGAATGACACCATGTGCATGTTGGGCAGATGGAGTTGCAACTGCATCACAGGTGGTGAGTTCTTGCTCAATTCAAAGCCATATATCCTCCATAATGCTTCCGGAGGAGTCACCCACCTAGCGTCCCTATACTGTTTGATCTCATCTATACCTCCATTTTTGTTAGCCTTGTCAGACTCACTCAGAGAAATAGATGCTCGATCATGACCCTTGTATATGTACTTGAACAGGTATTTAACAGCCTTTATGCTTCCACATCCTCAACATTGATGTGACAATTAAAGTAACGCAGGAGGTGCGGGTTGTATGGGACAACCCACCTATTATCCAACCATTCCTTTCAGACCATTGCTTTAGAACCGTCATCACGTCGTCTGTATAACAGGTAGGAATCCTTGCCCTGCAACGTAGCCGCATTGAAAGGTCGAGGATAGTGATTCTTGCAAGCAGGACGGCCTTTTGTGCATGGGTAGTGACGATTCAAAGCACCACAAGGTCCGTGCATCATATGCTTCACGACCATCTTGTACAATTTTGGGTACTTCTTCTTGTTTGGGAGCTCGGCTGAGATAAGACGGTCATATTGCTTGGGGCATGTGAGCTTGTACCGCCCCTCCATGATGAGAAGGAAGTGTGCATGAGGCAGACCCCTCTTCTGGAATTCCACCACATAAACATAAGCCCTCACCTTGCCCAGGATGTCCTTCTGAAGCAACTTATTCTTGAGTTCCTCCAACTTTGCCCTAAAAACACGAACAACGAGATCGGGACGATCCTGAGGTGTCTGACCGGGGTAGAGTTCCTGCCTAATCTCATCCCAGTTTGGGTTGCATGTCATTGTGAGGAAGACGTCCGGCTTGCCATACTTTCGAACTAAGGCCATGGCATCCATGTAGCGACGCCTCTTGTCCCGTGGACCACCGATAAAAGATGTAGATAACACTTTTCCAATAGCATCTGCCCTACCCTCACCAACATGTAAGCTGTCCACCAAGCCCTGGTATAGGTCCGCCCTTATCGTATCTTGATGGCCCCATATATAGTCCAACTGGGAGTTCTCTATCTTGATGTATGTGTCTACCACAAACTGTTGGAAAAGACGCTTACCATAGAGGATTGGGTTGAATATTCCGGGACGCATCTGAAATTTGTAGCAGTAGTAGTCCCGCACAGACACACATAGTCTCCCTCCGGAACCTGCATAGAAAATTGAAAAAATATGGTGTTGTAAACTGGAGAGTATAGTGCGAACTATGAAATGCGCATGTAATAACTAAGCGCAACACTAACCTGCATTATCATCCTCGTCCTCATCATCTTTATCACCAGGATTAGAGGACTCATCACTATGACCACGAGCTAGACGGGCTGCATGAGGTGCCATCACAGTTTCATAGGACACACCTTCCTTCGGGATATCAGTATTCCACCCAAGTTCGCCTCTAGGGAAGAATAGACGGTACGACAATGCATCATAGCATCCATGATAGGACCTGATTCCATATATATCTCTATTCTTCCCATGCAGGATGACACTATTACCGAACTGTCTTCGACATTCACTGCCCTCCACCCACACAGCTGCTACTTCTGAAGTGGTCGGTGCATTATATCTTCTCTGATCCATCCTTTGGTCAAGGTTAAGTGTTATGTGATAGTCATCCACATCATCAACATGCCCCATACTACGGAGGTGTTCAGAGTATGGGTTGCCATGAAGTATGTCGACCAGTTGTGTGATTACTTCTTTGTCTTTCTGGCACTGCTCTTTGCGACAACTACGATACCTATGCTCTAAACTGGGATCATCATCATAGAAGTAGAGCTCCAGATAACTATGATCCAAACCATCTTGTTTGCCAAATGACCGTATGTTGTGGTACATTTGGCCATGGGCACGGAATGTGTAGATAGGATGCTTTAATGTGTTAGTGGTATCACTATCAAGGTGACAATATAGTGAGGTGAATGAGAAATGGCTATTGAAAAACCAGATGTTGTCACGAAAATGCCTAGCAGGAGGGTCGTCACTCGTCCATAGCTTCATGAGCTCAGGAGGCGTATCCGGGTTGGCTAGTTTGATCTTCCCCTTACGGCAGCAAAACCCCATGGTCTCACGCTCAAACTTCTTTGCATAGCAGTGCTTGTAGTCTTCCATTGGCTTCAACTTGTGTGTGTCTGTTGGGATTTTGCTATACACCATGTCATAGGGATCTGGAATGCTTGCAACTGAGGCAGACTCGTTGTCAGACTCATCCATTTCAACATCGTCATCGGTGTCATCCTCTGAAATGATAGTGAACATATGAGTACTAAAATCATGCACATGATGTGCATGCTACAACATGGAACATGTCTAAAGTACCAATCCCAGTGAACATGTAGCCTTCCTCGTCTTCTGAGTCTTCCTCCAAGATGACGCCCTCTTCACCACCTATTTGTATAGTTATATATGAGCCCCATGCCTCAAATAGGTTGTGCAATGTTTTTTGTTCTAGAATTCTAAAAAACCTTACCATAATCATTGCCTTGTGAGTGTGTTGGGTGTTTTTGGGCAGTCTCGCATGTTGGAGATGTGTTTTCTATTAATATACAACATAAAGTTATGGTCATTACAATATCAATGAATTCCATTAGAGAATTATAATAACAAAGGAAGAACATTACCATTATTAACAATGATCGATTGGGTTTGGTGTTCTGAACCATTTACGCCTTCCAAATTCATCGACGAGGTTTCATCCATTGATGCAGTCTCATTCTTCTTAGTACTTTCATAGAATGCTTCGTTTCGACGACACATCAATGCGTGTCGTTCTCCATGTGTTATATGTTTTCTCCGTGATATTTCACTCACATCCATATCATGGGTCTCCCCATCTGACATCTGCTCCGAAGCAGACTGAATATAAACAGGGGTTCCGCTGACTTCAGGAATAGACCAATCACATGTGGGTATGGAGCCATCACGAACAATCTTAGGGATATACAATGGGTTCTCCATGGCTATGGAATCCTTGGTCAGAGTATTGCGCGCTGACGCACACAATGCCATCTTTGTGTGCTTTTGATTGGGAGTCATATTGGCATAACGTGCCCTATCATTCACACGTATTGATTCAAGTTTCTCTAATGAAATCACATGACAACGCTAAAGTAAGAGTTGTGGTTGACATGGAAATATGATGATCAATCTGTGTTAAATGATATTACTGACACATTCTCTAATGAAATCACATGATAACCTAAAGTAAGAGTTGTGGTTGACATGGAATTATGATGATTAATCTGTGTTAAATGATATTACTGACATATTTGTCCAGTGTTAGGCAACCTTTACCTGACGATGATTTCCTTGCTTCACGCTGTCTTTTTAGAAGTTCACCTTTTTTCTTGCTATCCATCAATGCATATCGTTCCCTATCCCGTAGCCTCTTCCGCTCTTTGGAATCTATGGGTTGTGGTTGAATCATCGATGATGTGGGCCCATCATTACTGCAATTGTTGATGGCAATAATATCTAGAAATGAAAAAAGCACATATTTATTACAATACAGAATGAATTATTAACAAAGTTGCTTCCATTTTAACCACTAATTAGTGGCCTTGATACCAGTCATGAGGTTTTCTTGCCCCTGGGATGGCAAATCAATTGATGCTCTTTGGTATGTGTCATTTCTATTTAACCACTCACCATCTTCATTAGGCACCACATTTTCCTTGTTCAATGCAATGTCCCTTTATTAAACAAATTATCAGATGCATTAGCTAAAGTAGAGAACCAGCAAATGATATAACTGCGAATAATAAGCCGACACTCGATGGTGAAGCACACCATGACCAATTGTCATTATTTGCACTTGGGAGAGCACAGATGGACTTGCCCCCACTTTCGCCTCTTCAGAACCAACTAATGGTCGAACTCTTTTTTGTTGATAGGCTTCACGGCGCTTCCGTAGTAATTCATCTTTTTTCTGTTTATCCATTTGCGCATATCGCTCCCTAGCATGTTGCCTCTTGCGTTCTTTCATATCTGTAGGTTGCCCTCCATTACTAATGTCGACAACACCTAAAAAGCACACAATTTAGCTAGTTGATGTGCATTAGATGGTACATTTACATGTAATCCAATCAATATTACTTGCGTTGACGGAGTTGCACAGGTCTTTAAAGGGAGTGCGTTCACTGGAACGTTTAGGAGACTCCATCTGCAAAGAAAATAAATAAGGAAATTAAAAAATAGTTCTTGTACGTTTCAGAAAATTCATCACAATATCTTCGCACTAACAGCTATAATATAAACTGCTGTATGGACAAGGTGGATTATTCATAGGATTTTACGCTAACACTCTCTTGTGCAGCTGTGTTCTGCATAGTCCGAGATGCCCCTAACTGTTTAACTCATGTGCAAGTAAATCATCTATGCCGGACATAAAATGGTTCACTGCCTAATTTTGCATAGCCGGGCAAACACATAATTCTGAAGCACATTTTCTGGCAAAAAGAGCATGCAGGCAATTCTGTACATGCGAGAAAACAAACAAACAAATACTTCCGAAGGATACTACTGTGAATTAGGAACATATAAGCATCTCTCAAGTCTCACCACAAATGGTAGATTTCAGACATAATCAAACTTCTGGCTCATGCAACAACAGTTCAAGCGTACAGAGATTTTTTTCAGTAACAAAACACAAGCGAGGAGCTATGGTAAAACTTCAGTACACAGAATATCTTCAGTATTAGCATGTGCAACAATATCTTCAGTATTAGCACAAAACTTATGGCCGTTTGAGGTTCTAGGCTTATATAGAACCAAAACACCAGCAACACTGCCTACAGAATCTACTATTAGGAGTTTGAACTAGCAGCTTTCATTGTACTACGTCCGCGCATCCATTCATACATTTAGCCAACTTGTTAAATGGGACGGATAGAGTATATGGATCGTGAGACCAATAAGTCCAATAAGTGGTGCAGGTTTATCAATGAAATTGCAAGCCACTGCATTTGGCAAATTATTGTATCTTTTTTATTCACGTAGATCAGTAGTAAGTTGCACAGGTTCATGGATCCCTTAACCCAGGGGCACTATGCACTCAACATGAAAACACTTGTTGGTAGCAGATTACCAAAATTAACAAAAGGTTGATCGATGAATTTCTGAAGATTTATTCGTGATGCGAGATCCGAGAATATAAAACTGCAAGAAATAAGAATAACATGATGCAATTAGGCACATGTGATCTATGGAGATATACGTGGGCGTATGTGCTCGAGCACAAGCACAGGTTGGACATGAGGAGCCGACGGTAGTGGGCAGCGCGTGCTAGATAGGGAGAGGCGGCTGGACGTGCTGGTCGGGGTGATGTACGAGCAGGGGAGGCGCGACTATGGAGAAGCTCGCCGACATGGCCGTGGGAGACAGTTGGGCGACACACATACCTAGTGCAGGCGGAGCTTATCCGTCGTGCCGTTCCCGCGGCAAGGTGTAGGCCTGCCGGGCGTGGCATTGTCATAGTCAATGAGGCGAGGTGCAGCCGTCGGCGACAGACGGGAGGACGTGGCGATGCCGAGCGTGGCATTGTTGTAGGCGAAGAGGCGCGATGTAGTCGCCCCCGGCGGACGGCAGGGCGTCGGTGCGGTGTTGTTGTAGGTGGGCAGCGTGGTGCGGTCGCAGACGACGGACGGTGAGACGAGGGCGAGCACGGGGCAGCATGCACGGAGGCGGCGGTTTCCTTGTACCAATCGTGGAAAGAACACAGATTACGGAGGGGATTAGGGAGGCAAGTTAATGTTAATAAAGGCTCTTTTAATTATGTGTACTAAGAAAAAAAACCTGGAGGGAGGGAGTCATTACATGGGGAGGGGATGTGGAGGTTAGACGAAGGGAGCGAGCAAAATGGGAACGTTGCTCGATTTTTAAGTAGTAGAGATTTTTGTTAGCTGGTTAGTTAGGCAGCGGGGCCCGCATGTCAGCAAGCCAGGGGGGTTAGTTAGTGGTTCAATTAGCCACTAATGACGCGTCCACGTCATCATCGCCGGCGTTATAACCACCGGCGTAAACAGAGCACGGCGAGGTTGCTTGTCCGGCCAACTCCGGCAATGAGAGGTCGCGCGGCTGGGCTCGTTGGAAGCGGCGCAACGAGGCGCGTCCGTTGGTGGCCTCGGGCAGCGCTGGGGTGGTGTGCAACGGCGGGGACGGCGAGTTGCACGGCGGCCGGAGTACGACGTCGATGGGGATCGGGTCTAGGGGATGAAATTAACAGAGAGGAGAGAGGGGAAACGACGGCGGCCTCACAGGGAGTAGAACTGGGGCTCAAAGAGCTCGGGGATGACCGGCAGGCGACAGATCGATGGCGGCTCCCTCCGGTGGCCGACGTTGAAGACAAAGACGATGGCGACGGAGCAGCGTGTCCCGAGCTCGCTTGCTTCGATGGATAGGCCCGCGACGTCTTGGCGGAGCGGTTGGACGGCTAGGGAGGCAAGGGGTGGGCTGTGGCCGCGAGGGCAGTGATGGTGGCGCTCGGCCGGTGAGAGAGAGAGAGCCAGGGGAGGGGAGAGGTTGCGGGTGAGGGAGAGAGAGAGGTCAGGGGGGTCTCTGGGCGTCTCCAAACGCGGGATCAGGGAGAAGGATGGGCCTCCAGCACGAAGCAGGAGGTGGCCGTAGCTGCGCGTGCATCAACACGCACCTGCTCCTACTGGCAGGAGGAAGACGACGCGGTGGGGGTAGGTAGGCTGGACCAGGTAGGTGCGGGTAAGAGGCCCGGTGGGCTTTCGTTTTTCTTTTGTTTCTATTTTTTTGTTTTGCTTTGTTTAATTGCCACTGAATTCAAATTCAAACAAATTTGAAAACAGTGCCAAAACTCCCCTGGATAATTTTATGTCACTTAAGGTCTACTCCTCATATACATAAAATGTCTCAGGGCATTTGAAAATATATTCATTATATATTATGAATATAACTCCAAATTCAAATAGAATATTGATTTAAAATCAGAGCCCAAATAATCCCTTAGAAATGTTCCAAAATTTTGGTTTGATTTATAACTCTTGCCAAAATTGTGAGAGCTATTTCTAGGGCATTTTGGATTTACTGATTGCAATTTTAGGGTTTCTTGCCCTTTTATTAAAATGATTTCTGAGGCTTTCAATTTCCTCATTTCAACTTTCGGAATATAGACATGATGCACACATGAAGCTAGCCCAGAGCATTACTAGAAGCTAGGGATGTGACAACTAGTAAGCAACAACCTTTGAAATCATACTCACCGTGGTTGCCGGAGCAATTTGGGGCATCGGCGGAGGGCCCTGACCGTTTTTCTCGCACATGGTCTGCACATTTGATTCTCACGAGTCAATCATATTAGATAGTAATGCGAACATTATGTGCATGATTGGGCTAATATGCACGAGAAACGTACCACGATGAGCTTGTATGGGGCCCGATTAGCGCTATCCTTCCGGTTCCTCTCCTCCTCCAACAGCTTAGCCGTCCTCTCCAACATCTCCCTCTCCCTCTCCGCCGCCTCCCTTTGTGCCTCCCTTTTTGCCTCCTCCACAACCTCCTTTGTCTTTAATCTCTCTTTCTCAACAATAGCCTGCAACACACCACTCCTCGTTAGCATTGTAATCATCGATGGACGCACACACAATGTAATGGAGGAAAGGTGAGAGAGTCTGTATAACTAACCGCCATGGTGATCTCCACGGGCCATGCACGAGGCGATTTCTCAGGATCAGAGCTACTCAGGCACTTCTTGATCTGCAAGAGAGTCTTAGGACAACGTATCAGTCCATCACCAATGGCTTGAGAGCCATGGGACCTCCGGCCACCAGATATCATCACCAGCTCTGTATCAAAAGGATCCTGGCTCGGGTTAAAGTCCTCCCATTTACTCGCCTCCCCCTCGTCTATGTACCTCACAAGCTTGTGGTGGGAGGTCTTGTTGGTGAAGCGCTCTTATCATCTAGGTCCGACTCTGTGAATGGCTTGGCTTTCCTTTACGGGGCCATATGGGCCATGGCAAAAAGTAAACGAAATTAGTACAACATAAATTTTTTGGATACCTGACATGAACATGATAATATGTATATAATTTAAGTGTATCATAATCATGAACACAATAAAAATACACCTGATCAACACAAATATATATATGGGGTCGGGGTGTGGTGTCAGGGTGTCGGGGTCGGGGTGTCGTGTCGTGGTGTCGTGTCGGGGTCGGGGTGTGGGTCGGGGTGTGGTGTCAGGGTGTCGGGGGTCGGTGGTAAGGGTGGGTGTGGTGTCAGGGTGTCGGTGGTCGGGTGTCAGGTGTCGGGTTGTCGGTGGTCGGAGTCGGGGTCGGGGTGTGGTGTCAGGGTGTCGGGGTCGGGGTGTCGTGTCGGGGTCCGGGTCCAGGTCGGGGTCGGGGTGTGGGTCGGGGTGTGGTGTCAGGGTGTCGGTTGGTCGGGGTTGGGGTTGGGGTGTGGTGTCAGGGTGTCGGGGGTCGGGGGTCGGGTCGGGGTCTCTTCTTTCCTTTTCTTCCTCTCTTCTTTTGCTTCTCCTCCTCTCCTCTTTCTTCTTCTTCTTCTTCTTCTTCTTCTTCTTCTTCTTCTTCTTCTTCTTCTTCTTCTTCTTCTTCTTCTTCTTCTTCTTCTTCTTCTCCTTGTTCCTCTTCTTCATCTTTTCTTCTTTCTTGTTCTCCCTCCTCCTATTCCTCCCTCCTCCTTCTACTTCTTCTTCTAAACTAAAACTAAAACTAATCTAAAATAAACTAAACTAAAACTAATCTAAAATAAACTAAAACTAAAACTAATCTAAAATAAACTAAACTAAAACTAAAACTAAACTATAACTATAACTAAAACAGAAACTAAACTGAAAGAAACAAAAAGAAAGTAATTAAACAAAAAAGGGGGAGGAGCTCACCTGGTGGAGGGGGAGGCCGGATGGCTGCGGCGGCCCCTGGAAGAGGCAGCGACCCGGTGAAGGGGGAGGTCGGACGGCCGCGGCGGGATGGGGAGGGGATGGCCGCGGGGCTGCTGCCCGACGTGGAAGAGGCGGCGGGGCCGCGATGGAGGTTGGGTAGTGGTGCGGGGTGGCCGGCTATGCCGGACGGGGTCAGCGGCGGCGGCGCGGGACGGTGTGGGTGGGTGATGGTGACAGAGGGGAGGGGGCGGGGGGCGGGGCGATGTGGAAGGGGCAGCGGGGGTGCGGTGGAGGTCGGGGTGCCGCAGGGGAGGGGTGCGGGGCGGAGGGCGGTCGGCTACGATAGACGGGGTCGGCGGCGGCGCGGGTGTGGGTGGGGAGGAATGAGAGAGTGGAGAGAAGAGACAGAGGACGGGGGCGGGACAACCGTCAACATACCCGCCTCTTTGCCATCAGCCAACGGTCGGCAAAGATTCTTTGGCGTTCACTTGTGGATGGCAAAGAGGTGGGGCCGGTTGGTTTGAGTTGGTTAAACAATAACTAGACCCACCCACCTCTTTGCCGTCAGCCAGCGGACGACAAAGAACTGGCTGATGGCAAAGACCTTGTTTGCCATTAGCCAGATCTTTGCCGTCCATTTTCTTGTGGCTGACGGCAAAGACCTTCTTTGCCGTCAGCAAGCGGACGACAAAGAGTGGGCAAACGGCAAATAAGCTAATTCCAGTAGTGTATGCCACCAAGGCCACACTAACCACTTGATTGGTTGCCGCCAAGCATAGCAGCAATGGCTCTTCCGGTTTAGGGGCAACCAAGCTGGGCACAGAGAATAAGTAGGCCTTCAACTCTTGCAAAACTACATCTGCTTCTGGTGTCGACTTCATGGGTCATGCCTTCTTCAGGATTTTGAAAAACGGCAGGGCGCGCTGGGCCGACTTGGAGATGAATCTGCTTAGCGTGCTAACGCACCCTGTCGAACGACTTACATCCTTGACTGTCCTGGGCGCTTGAATCTGCTCGATAGCTTTGATCTTGTCTGGGTTGGCCTCGATCCCCCGATGGGACACAAAGAACCCAAGTAGCTTGCCGGAAGGAAGGCCAAACACACACTTCTCCAGGTTGAGCTTCAGGTTGATCTTATGTAGATTAGCAAATGTCTCCTCCAAATCCTGGATGAGGGTAGCTCCGTCCTTGGTTTTGACCACGATATCATCCATATAAGCCTAAATGTTCCTGTGCAGTTGTGGCTCGAAACCAATCTGGACTACTCTTGCTAAAGTGGACCTGGCATTCTTTAATCCAAATGGCATGCGGATAAAATAGTACGGACCACATGGCGTGATGAACGAGGTCTTCTCTTCGCCTTCCTTGGACATGAAGATCTGATGATATGTAGAATATGCGTCCAAAAAGGAGAGAAAATCATAGCCTGAAGTGGAATCCACAATCTGATCAATGTGCGACAAGGGAAATGGGTCCTTCGGGCAAGCCTTATTGAGATCTATGAAATCTATGCTGAGCCTCCATTTCCCATTAGCCTTCCGGACAACCACTGGATTTGGTAACCATGTCGGATGCAACACTCCTCTGACCAAACCAGCTGCCTCAAGCTTCTTGATTTCATCTGCAATGAACTGCTGCCTCTCCAAGGCCTGCTTCCAAACATTCTTCTTGACAGGTCGGGCGTGTGGGCAGACAACAAGGTGGTGCTCGATTACCTTCATGGGAACACCGGGGATATCACATGGTTGCCAAGAAAAAACATTGACATTCGCCCGCAGGAAGGAAACGAGCGTGCTTTCCTATTTGTCATCAAGGCTGGCGCTGATCGTGAAAGTACCATCAATGCCAGCCAGCGCTGCCGGGAACTTCTTCACTTGTGGGGCAGCAACATTCAATCTCTTGCTATCGGAACTCTCCGGCAAGTCTTTGAAGAGGTACGCTTCCCGGATTCCTTGCCAGCGTCCCTACTATCCTTTTTCCTTCCTATGTTCTCCTTGGCAGAAACTGCTACTGCCGCTGCCTCTGCCGTGACTACGTCCCGGTATATCTTATCCACGCAAATGTTTGCATCCTTCCCATCTGACGGGATGGAAATGATTCCTATCGGCCCGGGCATCTTCAAGGTGTTGGAGGCATAGTGGGATGCTGCCATGAATTTTGCCAAGGCTGGGCGTCCAAGGATCCCATTGTATGGCAGGGGGAGGTCGGCCACTTCAAACACAATCTTCTCAGTTTGATAGTTCAATTCTCCCCAAATGTCACTAGCAACGTGATCTTCCCTTAGGATGAGTCCTCCTGGGGTTAACTCCTTGAAACGTGCCCGTGACCTTTAGCTCTTCCTCTGCTATCCGAAATTTGCTGATGACCTTTATTCAACCTGGCCCCGCCGTCAATCAACATATTTGTGACCTTGAGGTTGCGAATTGTTGGATAGACTAACAATGGCAAACATCCTACCGCAGTGGTACGGTCAGGATGGTCCTCTTCATCAAATATGATGGGCGTGCGTAACCATTTGAGTGGTATCCAAGCCTCTGGCACTGGTTCCACAGCATTGACCTCTTGTGCCCACCGTTTAAGTTGGTGGTAATAGGAGTGCAGTGATGCACCCCCGTCAATGCACAGGGCATCAGTGGCCTTCTGGAAGTCCTGCTCACCGGTTTCCTCTTCATCCGCTCCATCGCTCTCATCATTGCAAGCTTACTTCTCTCGACCCCTGGTGGGTTTTCCATGGTTCCAAAAGGGTTTGCCTGGGCAATTTGCATCACCGCCCCGACTCTTACCGCTAGTAGCATTCTGACCTTTTTCCTTACCACACTTCTCATATTCTGCTCTCTGCCTCTTGACGAGCTGCTCGACCTGGTAGCACCCTTGAAGGTCATGGCCCTTGGTCCAATGAATCTTACAGTACGACCCATCGCCTTTCCCAGCCTTCTCGGCAGCAGAGGCCTCTCGGCATTCAGCGCACACGGGAGCCTCCTTGCCAGGAGCTTCAGCTTGAGCCTTCTTGCTGGTACTAGGTGAGTCCGATCCTTCGACAGTCATCATTGTCTTATCCTTGCGCTTCTTGTTGCGCTTCTTGCTCTTCTAATGACTAGTGGATTCCTCGTCGTCCTCTGAGTCGATGTTGGCGCAATCCTCTTCTCATTGGAGTTTACTTCCCTCCTCCATCCGAGCATGCTTGTCCACCAAAGTGTAAAGCTCCTTCATAGTCTTGGGCAACCGCACGTTCATCTTGGAATGAATCCTGCGATTGCGCACATTGGACTAGAAGGTAGCTATCACAGCTGATGGATGGATATTTGGGATGTTCCTGTGGACTCTACTGAATCTCTACAAGTACTTCCAGAGAGTCTCTCCCTCTTTTTTCTGGAGAAGGTGCAAATCGTTGGTCCACCCTGGTTCTTGATGGCCGCCAGTGAAGGCGCCAACGAACTCATGTCACAGGTCAGGCCATGACGAAATGGAGTTTGCCAGCAGGTGCATCAGCTAAGACCTCACATTGGACTTGAGTGCCAAAGGGAAGTATTTGGCAAACACCTTTTCATCTCTTCCCCTGACAGCATGAATAGTGATGGTGTAGATGTTAAGAAACTCTGCTAGGTTTAGGCTTCCATCATACTTCTAGGGTATCTCTGGCTTGAACATGCGGACGGACGGCCAACAAACTTGCCGCAGCTGACGAGTAAAGGCAGTGCATCCAATCTCGAAAGGTAGGCACCCGCCAACCTCAAGCGCGGGTTCGTCAACGTCGGGTCCATCACACCCATTGGCCTGACGGGGGTTGTCGCGGCACTGCTCGATGATGACGTGCATGTCTCCCCTCCGCCCGTCCTCTAAGGCTAGCCATTGGCCTCGATGTACTCGAGGGTCATAGGAGGCCATCGAGACGTCGTCAGGCTCTTGGTTCTGCCACACTCATGCTAGTTGTCGTGGTGGGGACTACACCATGGGGTGACCCCTTTCATACGACCAGCAACACGAATCGTCATCATCGCTTGGGGAGGCCGTGGCGGGACAGCTCGCTATGAGCCCCCGGCCTCGGCGAAATCGAGAAGACTCTGGATGGTGGCATACCACTCATCCATCTGCTCAGCCGCTGGCAAAAACCTCAGTAGAAGCTGGGCCCATGCCATGGCCTCTATAGCAGTGCTTGGCATGGGTGACGATGATGTGGACCGCACTGTCGCTCGGCTCCTGATAGTGCCAACGGTGACAGCACCATGTCCTTGCTGTTGCGAAGCGGCCATCTGGATGACATGGTGACATGGTGAGGGCGCTTGAGGGCCAGCGGCTCCGGTAGGCGCAGCGACCTGGTCGACTCGCACCAGGGGAGGCGCACGCAGCACGGTCGCTCCCGTGACGGGGGCGGCCAGAGGGTGGTGATCCACCCCGGACCGAGCGCCACCCCTGAGGTTGTGCTCATCAGCGAGGGGAAGGGGCGCAGATGGAACAACCCCTTCACCCATACCTCGCTGAGCGTGGCCACCGGGATGCTGCTGATATTGCTCTCCTCCAGCACCTCCAGCTCCCGCTCCGGCCACTACTAGGAAAAGGCCTACTAATGGCGCACCAGTTTTGCCTACTAATGGCGCATCACTGGTGCGCCATTAGTATCACGCCACTAGTATTTTTTACTAATGGCGCACCACTGGTGCGCCATTAGTATCTGGTATACTAATGGCGCACCACCCAGTGCGCCATTAGTATATAACACCATGCGCCATTAGTATGCCTCCCAGGGCCATATTTAACCATGTGCTTTGGCACACTAATGGCGCAATGCGGATGGATGCGCCATTAGTATACTTGGCATACTAATGGCGCACTCTTTAGTGATGCGCCATTAATATGAATATTAGTTTTTTTTACTTTTCTGATTTTTGCACAGGTTACAAAATATATTATTTGACAAAATATATAGACAGTAGCACACAGCAACAACAGATTCATCTAATACAATAGAAGATTAGTCTCCGAATACAATTCATCATATTAGTCTCCTAATTCAAAAGACCGAACAAAGATAAAACATTACAAGTCTCGAGACCGCGAGTATCGAGTTTGTCGGAAGTAATACTAATCCTAACAAGTCCTACTAATCATCATCATACAACTTCTACTCGTTATTCATAACAAGGCATACGATCATCATCTTGATAGTCATCGAACCAACCCTACTTAATTGTTCTTAGCACATGATCATCAGTATTAGGCAGGACCTAAATAACCTATTTAAGCTAAAATAGCATAAAACAATATAGACCCTGACTCTCCATTATGGAGAATGGAGAACATCCTGTCTCCAATTCTTGCGCTTCGCTTCCTTTTGCTTCCAAGAAGCTCCTTACGACTTTCCATACATTTTTTCCATCCTTTGATTTTCATGTCTCCACTTCTTTTAAAAATCTCGTATTGACAGTTGAGATTCGTAGGACGACCTGGCTGTATGTTCAAAACATTAACACTACCTTTCTGATACATCATATGAGGCACACAATTCTCTGGGATTATCTGTTGAAAAACATAGTAATAACTTCATAGTTAGCAATGATGTACTAGTTTTAGAAGTATGCAAAAGATGCATGGATGTCGTAATAGTAAAAATCTTACCAGGGTATCTCCATGGTAGTTACCGTAGTTGAACACATGCACTAGTGGCATGTATTTACCATAATGTTGAGTTTGATTGTGGATAATGTAATTCTCAATGTTAGTACAAAATCCGACCAGATGATTTTTCTCCTTGTAAGTTGTTAATTCGGAGCCATCGGTGTAGTGGGTTTTGTCTACCATCTCCCGCACATTCTTTGAACAATAAAAATAAGCTGTCAATGGAAATAAGCTGTCAACTATTTTGAAATAAACAATATAAATTAGCTAATAATTATGTTTGAGAAACTCACATAGCGGTAGAACTGGAGGCGTATCAACAAGGACCCAAATGTCCATATTGTCTTGGTTGATGTCAGGATTACCAAGATCCATGGTGATAAGCATACCCTCATCAAAACCATACATCTTGCAAAATGCTTCCCAATTTTTGCAACCAAAATGGGTTACGCTCTCAGAATTATATAGATTTACTTCAAAGTCCACATCGTGATGGGTCCTTAGGTGAATTTTCTTTGTTTCAGAAATTTCATGGTCTTCAAAATCCATCCTCTCCAAGACATAGCGTCTTGCATGGCATGGGATAAGCTATACTCTAATTGTAAAAGATGGAAATTACACGTTGGAATAGTTGAAGTCATGCTTAATTATGAAAATAACACTTGTCGTCGTTGTGTACCATTTCAACTTCGAAGGTCTCCTCGAGCTTAATGTTGAAGCGCCGATCATCGTCCAGGTGAGGCATGTCACACAGACCTCGATCGTCGTGGCACCAGTCGCACTCCGCCGGGAGACTTTCGTCGTCCGATGATCATGACGACATATCCTACGTTCATAATTCAAAACTACATCATTTAGGGTTTGTCGACACCGAGGCATCCTAAAACCTAAGCTTTTATCATTTAGGGTTTGTCGACACTGAGGCACCCTAAAAGCCTAAGCTTTCATCATTTAGGTTCTTATCGACACCGAGGCACCCTAAAAGCCAAGGTTTTATCATTTAGGGTTTGTCGACGTCGAGGCACCCTAAAAGCCTAAGCTTTCATCATTTAGGTTTTGTCGACACCGAGGGACCCTAAAAGCCTAAGCGTACATCATTTAGGTTCTCATCGACACCGAGGCACCCTATAGAAGCCAAGTTAAGTATTCATCATTTAGGGTTTATAGATGCTGAGGCACCCTAGGATGAGCCTAATCACTTGGCACTAATCACTTGGCTCTATTGCCACCTATGGTTTAATGCAGCAAGAATGGTGGGGCAGTTGATCCTACTTAACTAAGTACTAAGATACCCTGGCCCATGCATTAGTCGCAAGTACCCCATATGTCCTATTTTTAGCAAAGTCATGCTAAAATTCACGGAAAATTTCAGCATGACCTTTGTTGAAAATAGGACATATGGAGTACCCGAATTTGCCAGAACGGAAGTTAATCGACATTCCGGCAAACTCAAGGGCCTCTTGGGGTACCTGCAAATTCATCACGACACAATGGTCGGAGACAAAACCCAGCAACTTTACAAGTCTTTCACAGATTTGTTTGCAAGTTCTGATATGTAATAAAGATGAGCCTCAAAGATGAGCCTCCAATGCTGATTTGTTTGCCTCAAGACAAGATGAAACTCCAATGCAACAAGTAATAAAATGTTTGCAAGTTCTGATATGTTTGCAAGATGAACCTCCAATGCAACAGTCTTATACATTAGGACACTACAATGATCTACAACCTTATGTAAAGTGCCAACTCCACAGATTTCTTTTTCACAGCTTTTTATATTATTTCTAGAAGCAACACAACAGGGTTAAACACCAGAATCTTGAGTCTAATTAAACCCCAAAACAAACATTTCTCTTTCCCCTCCCCCTCCTATCCCTCTGTCTGTCTTTCCCAGCTCCAACCCGAAACACAAATTAAGTTAGCCATGGTTTAAACACCAGCTCATTCATTCTCACCTCTAGTCCAGGTGCTCTTCTCCTCCTCGTGCCTCTATCCTCTCCCTCAGCCCAGGAACACCTGCACATTCACAGCAAAAAGCAATAGCTTGTTCAGACACTTCTTTTTTACTGTGTTATTCCAGCTAGGAAAAAACTTTGCTTCAAAAGCAAATAAGAGCAGGAGTGCAAGCATCTAATGCTTGCTGCTCTTCTTCTTGCCACTTGCAGCACTGCAACTTGCCTCCTGATTGTCCTAATGCACCATCACAAAATTAAGTTCGAGTTACCTGAGAGGAGAGGAGGAAGAGAGGAGAAGAGAGGCAGAGGGAGGAGGGTTACCTGACCACGATGAGGAGGCGCGGGGGCGGCGACGGAGACGGAGGCGCGGGGGCGGCGGTGGTGTGGGGGCGGCGGCAGCGGGGGGAATTAGCTAGGGGGCGAGGGAGAGGGACGAAGGGGATCTGCGAGAGGGAGGGAATTAGCTAGGGAATCTTACTAATGGCGCACCCTGCGGTCGGTGCGCCATTAGTAATCTTTTTTTTACATAGCAATGGCGCACCAGGCAGAGGTGCGCCATTAGTAATCTTTTTTTTACATAGCAATGGCGCACCAGGCAGAGGTGCGCCATTAGTAATCTTTTTTTATATATATAGCAATGGCGCACCAGCCAGAGGTGCGCCATAAGTAATTTTTTTGTTGCATGTAATAATTTTTTAGAAAATGAATATGAATATGAAACAGTAATATTTTTTTATAAAAAAACAGTAATAATTGTTGTTTAACAACAATTGTAGTCTACACTTTATTATTATTATTTTTTAAAAAATGAAGAGGGGAGAGGAGGCGCGGGTGGGATCGAGATCGAGATGGAGGGGGAATCGAGATCGAGATGGAGGGGGATCGAGATCGAGTGTCCTCATGAATATTCAATATTTTATCATATTGAATATGAAAAAATATCATCAAATTTGAAAAAATATTCATGAATTCAGAAAGTGCCCATGAAATTTTAAAATATTCATGATATCAAAAAGTTCCCATAAAATACAACCGAGAAATGAAGACTACGATTTAAATACAGTTGATCATAGCTAGCTATCTGCTCATAATCTTCTTGCCCTTCTTTTTCGCAAATGGAGTTCTTCTGTGGAACGGACGTCCTTTAGGTAGGGTGGTCCTGCTTCTTCTTGTGGTGTATGCTGCTACTTCACCGTCGTCGTCATGTTCGATCTTCGGGTCACCGTACTTGTCGAAGTCTTGCTCATTGGCTACTCCATCCATTCCGATGATCTTCCTTTTGCCGCTCCTCACGACAACACGACTGGGCTTTGACGGGTCGGTAATGAAGAAGCATTGGTCCACATGGGAAGACAGTACCCATGGCTCATTTTTCGTGGTGACGTTTGCGCCCGCGGTCTTGGATTTGGCTTCGGGTATAACCATGGTGGTGAAATACCGGTCTTCTTTTAGGACGCTCTTGGCCCATCTGACACGGAACATCGGGACCTTCTCTCCAGCGTAGCTCAGCTCCCAGATCTCCTCGATCCTTCCGTAGTATTTGTCCTTGTCGTTACCAGTGTAGGATTCCATCGTTACCCCAGAGTTCTGATAACCATCGCTCTTCATGTCCTTGTCCTCGGTGTAGAATGTGTAGCCGTTGATATCGTACGTCTCATAGGTCATCAGGTTGTGCTCGGCGCCCTGTGACAAGGCGAATACGAGTTTTTCTTCCGCGGAAGAATCCTCATGTAAAGGGTACGACAGAAGCTTCTGCTTGAACCAACACGTGAAACATGAGTTGTGCTCTTTGATTATATCTCCGTCCGTCCTCTGTTGGCCTCGGTCATTGTACGTCTTCTTAATAAAGGTTTTGTGCTCTACCACCCAAGGATCGACCACGTCTATGTGTTGTAGCGCGACTAGGTTTGCTCTTTCAAAGTTGGCGAGTCGACCCTCGAAGTCGACATGCATTTCGCGGCGACCCTCACGGTGACCCCATCCAGCAAGCCTACCGAGGTGCCTATTGACAGGCAGACCAACGGGGTTCTCGATGCCTAGATAATTCGTGCACTAGGAGATGCACTCTTCGGTCAGAAAGCCCCTGGCTATACTTCCCTCTCGACATGACATGTTGCGAACGTATCCTTTGATGACACCATTTATCCTTTCGAATGGCATCATGCTATGCAGGAACGTCGGCCCGAGTTGGATGATATCCTCCACGATATGGACCAGCAGACGCACCATAACGTCGAAGAATGAGGGCGGGAAGTACATCTCAAGCTCGCATAGTATCACCACGATCTCTTCCTATAGCCTTCTGAGTTGCCTCACGCCAACCGACTTCCGAGAGATGACATCGAAAAAGTTTCATAGGCCAAATAGCGTTTCACGGACGTGCGCGTCCATGATCCCACGGATCGCAACTGGAAGTATCTGCGTCATCAGCACGTGACAGTTGTGAGACTTCATCCCGCTGAACTTCTGCTTTGCTGGGTCTAGGTATCTGCTTATCTTCCCCGCGTAACCGTAAGGAAGTTTTACTCCTACGAGGCAGGTGAAAAATTGCTCGATCTCCTCCTGACTTAGAGTGAAGCACGCGGGAGGGTAGTCATTTCTGGTCTTCTTGGCCTTTTTGCCTTTGCGACGACTTTCTGTGTCCTGCTTCGCCTCATCATCATCATCATCATTAGCGTGAAGCTCCTGCCTGATGCCCATTGATTTCAAGTCTGCTCTTGCTTTCGGCCCATCTTTGGTCCTCTCTGGCATGTTGAGCAGGGTACCAAGCAGACTCTCGCACACGTTCTTCGTGATATGCATGGCATCAAGGCTGTGAGGCACACGGTGGATCTTCTAGTACGGCAAGTCCCAGAAAACATACCTCATTTTCCATACCTTCAGCAGCGTCTCTGGCGCCTTTCGCTTCTTTCCCGGCTCTAGCGCCTTTTGCTTCTTTCCCGGCAGTGGGCAATCTTTCCAATTTTTCAATAGCCCGTCTATTTCCTCGCCGCTCCTCGTACACGGGCGTCTTCGGAGTTCGGTTTCACCATCGAACAGATCCTTGCGTTTCCTCCACGGGTCATCGTCGCGAAGCCACCTTCGATGTCCCATGAACACGGTTTTCGAAGACCCGGGATCTCTATCTAGCTGGCGATACGTTGTGTCATCCATGCACCTGACGCATCCAGAAAATCCGTGGACCACCTGCCCCGCGAGATATCAGTAGCTGAGATAGTCGTGCACCATCGTGAGCAGTGTGACTCTCCTAGGGAAATATTCTTTCTCTGCGGCGTCCCATGTATTGGCTGGCGTTTTCCACAGCATGTCTAGCTCCTCTTTCAGCAGCCCCAGATATAGATTGATGTCGTTCCTTGGTTGTTTCGGCCCTTCAATTAGCATACTCATGTGAATGTACTTCCTCTTCATGCACAACCAGGGGGAAGGTTGTACATCCACACAAACACAGGCCAGGTGCTATGTGTGCTTCTCTGGCTGCCAAACGGATTGACTCCGTCGGTGCTCGCGCCCAACACGATGTTCCTTGGATCCTTCCCAAATTCTGGGTGTTCGAAGTTCAACGCTTGCCACTGGATCCCATCCTTAGGGTGACTCAGCATCTTGTCTTTTTTATTTATCTCCGGATCATTTGCGTCATCTTCTCGATTCTTCTCCTCCCTATCCGCGTTCCATCGCAGGAGCTTTGCTACCTTAGGGTCCGCGAAATACCGCTACAGACAAGGAGTGATCAGAAAGTACCACACCACTTTTCGAGGAGCTTTCTTCCTCTTCTTGTATCGAGTGACGCCGCACACCGGACATATGGTAGACTCCGCGTGCTCGCCCCGATAAATGATGCAATTGTTCATGCACTCATGGTATTTCACATGCGGTAAATCCAGAGGACACACGACTTTCTTCGCCTCCTCGAGACTGGTTGGGCACTTGTTCCCCTTAGGAAGACGTTCATGCCAGAATGACATGTTCTCGTCGAAGCATGCGTCGGTCATTTTGTGTTTTACCTTCATCTCCAAAGCCATGAGCGTTACTTTCAGGAGGGTATCCTCGGGTCTGCATCCTTCATACAATGGAGTAACCGCGTCTATCTCTAGTTGATCCAGCTTGGCTTTCTCTCGGGCGGCAGCTCTTGCGTTATCCATCTGCTTGAGAAGCAGCTCTTGAATATGAGGGTCCTGCACCCAGCCCATCGATGGTCCATCATCGTCTGCTCCTCCGGCATCTAGATCTTCATGATCATGCCCTTCGTCTGCTCCGGCATCTTCCTCATCATCATGTCCGGCATCTTCTACATGATGACTGTGTACAGCATCACCGTCGTGATCATGTCCTAGAGATTCTTCGTCTTCTTGCCCGCCCGAGCCGCGGTGGTTGTCTTGCTGCCCTTCCTCATTTCTTGCCCGGCCCCCATGGACAACTTCATAGTCATCTTCATCACCTTGCCACCGATAGCCATCCATGAAACCACGCAAGAGCAGGTGGTCCCGCACCTGCCCGAAATCCGGCTCCGCAATAAGGCTCTTCAGCTTGCATCTTCGACACAGACATCTTATCTCCGTCTCGTTCTTTTGAAGCATCTCGGCCTTCGCGGAGCTCAAAAACCTATTCACGATGCCTTCGGTCATCGTGCGGACCATGGTCGCCTGCGGGGTAGAGCAAAACGATATTTTAGAACCAAGAAAAAATTTGGCATGACTTTCCCTAAAAATAGGACCAAAAAGAATGCATAGTGCCAAAATTCTCGCTGAAACGGAAATGAATCAACATTCCGGCAAAATATTGGCAACTATCGCATTTCAAATACCGGTACCTGCAAACACAAACATATATGCAACAACACAAACATATGCAACACCACAAACATACATAGATCTAGCTAGGCCACAAAAAGTGCATGTGCACGTTGTTGGAGCGAGCTAGGGAGAAAAAAAGTAGATCTACAACATGAAGATAGCTTTCCCCTTACTTACCTATCAAAAAAAGGTAATTTCAACACTTAATTTTGATGAATCTATGGTGCAAATGAAGTGAGGAGGAGGAGGCAGCCGACAAGCTTAGAGAAGAAGGTGGGGGGAATGAAGTGGGGAAAGTGAGTGTGTAGGTGTGGCTGTCCAAAAATATCTAGCTGGTCCCAGGTTACTAATGGCGCACCACAGAGACATGCGCCATTAGTAACCCAACATACTAATGGCGCACCACACAGACATGCGCCATTAGTAGTTTTGCAAAAAAGTAAAAAAAAATTTATACTAATGGCGCACCGTGGCACAGTGCGCCATTACTTGTTTAAACTAGTAATGGCGCACTATGCAACGGTGCGCCATTAGTAGTTTTGCAAAAAAGTAAAAAAAATACAGTAGTGGCGCACTCTATGGCTAGTGTGCCATTAGTAGTTCTAACTACTAATGGCGCACTCTGCCCAGATGCGCCATTAGTATGTTTGAAAAAATGAAAGAAAAACATTTTGTTACTAGTGGCGCACCGTGTGCCTGGTGCGCCATTAGTGTCTTCCACACTAATGGCGCACCAACAGATGGTGCACCATTAGTATATAGTACTGGCGCACCACATGTCTAGTGCGCCATTAGTGTCAATTCCATCTATAGCCCTTTTCCTAGTAGTGGGCCGCTGGGGAGGTGGTGACCGCGCCGCCTGCTCCGACCACATCCCCTGCAGTGTCCACGTCCTCGCAGGCCTCCGCATCCCCCATAGCATTGGTGGCTGCGGGCGGCGGAGCCTTCGAGGTGGACGGGTGAGCCGAAGCACTCAATTTCTTCTTGGGCGCCATGGTCGATGGTGCCGTCGAAGATGAAGATGGCGATGAAAATGACACGCTACTCACACTTTCAGGTTCGCACATGTGCTCCCCCTACCTGGCGCGCCAAAGATGTCATGGAAAACCTCGGCCACCTATGGGACCAAGGGTCCCTTGCTGGTTCGGCAAGGGGGACGTCATGTTGCATAGAGAGCAAAAGAGCATGGGGCAGCACGACTGAGATCACAGGAGCGATTTTACCCAGGTTTGGTCCGTCGTGAGGCGTAAAACCATACTACTGCTGTGGTCGATAGATGGTGGAAAAATGGTGGTGGTCATAGTGCGTTTGCCCGGCAGGGTTGCCTCGGGGCAAAACGGCTATGAGCGTGTGAAATGTGAGGGTGTGGATGCACTAATCCAAGGTCCAAACCTTTCTAAGGTTGTCTCGGGCCTCCTTTTATAGGTTAAGGGGTCACTACAGTGGCAAATCAGTTATTATGCACTGATAAGATAGCATACAGTGATATCATACCTAACTCTGTAGGCTGACAAAGCACATTAAACATGCCACTCAACGTCACATCGTCGTCTGCCCGGCAAGCCTTGCCGGGTAGTTTTGCCAGCTTCGCGCCTGCTTGCTTGACACATTGTATGACGGGTGTCATCTATGGATATTCCTAGTAGAAAGAGGCCGCCATGTCGAAAATGTCTGCCAGTTAGTCACTTTGCGGCTTGACACCGCACTGATAGACGATGTGCGTCGTGGTGAAGTGGGTTAGTGCGGTTGTTACATCTCCATGAGCCCCGGCAGGCCCTGCCGGGGGGGGGGTCTTGGAGGCCTTCTTCCGGGGGTGACCCGTCCATGCCGGGCTCACCTGCCTAGCAAGGGAGGCTTTTCTCCTGGTGGTTTCTTACTTCCCTGGCTTGGCCTTGGTCCTCTTGATCTGCATATGGGACTTTTTGAGAATCTTGATTTCTTGTACATTGGCATGTCCTTGGTGCTGTAACCTTGCTCCCGTGCTTGTCCACAGTCAGGGCAATGGACCCAGGGTTTGTTGCACCGACACTTTGATGTATGCCTATCTTGATGAGAAAAAGATATATCCTATTATTATTAGAGCTAACCATTCATAACATGAAGAAGAAAGATTATTAAAGGTTCTAGAGAAGCACCGAGCAACTATTGGGTATACTCTTGATGATCTAAAGGGCATTAGTCCTGCTCTTTGTCAGCACAAAATTAACATGGAACCTGATGCTAAACCCGTCGTTGATCACGAACGACGTTTAAATCCTAAGATGAAAGAAGTGGTAAGAACTGAAATTCTGAAGCTTCTGGAAGTAGGTATAGTCTATCATATAACTGATAGTAGATGGGTAAGTCATGTTCATTGTGTCCCTAAGAAAGGAGGTATTACTGTTATTCTAATGATAAGAATGAACTTATAACACAAAGAATTGTCACTGGCTATAGAATGGTAATTGGTTATAGACTTATGCTTATAGACGTATGCCTGTTGGTTTATGCAATGCACCTGCTACCTTTCAAAGAAGTATGACTGCTATACTCTCTGATTTTTGTTAAAAGATTGTTGAGGTTTTCATGGATGCTTTTTCCGTTTACAGAACTTCTTTTGATGATTGCTTAAGCAACCTTGAACGAGTTCTGCAGAGATGCGAGCAAACTAATCTTGTCTTGAATTGGGAGAAGTGCCACTCTATGGTTAATGAAGGTATTGTCTTCGGACATAAAATTTCTGAACGAGGTATTGAAGTGGATAAAGCTAAAGTTGATGCAATTGAGAAAATGCCATAAATATATCAGAGGTATTCATAGTTTCCTTGGTCATGCTGGTTTCTATAGGAGGTTTATTAAAGACTTCTCTAAAATTTCTAGGCCTCTTACAAATCTTTTACAAAAGGATGTTCCATTTGTTTTTGATGATGATTGTGTAGAAGCCTTTGAAATACTTGAGAAAGCCTTCATTTCTGCACCTCTTGTTCAACCACCTGATTGGAACTTGCCTTTTGAAATTATGGGTGATTCTAGTGATTATGCTCTTGGTGTTGTTCTAGGACAAAGAGTTGATAAGAAATTAAATGTTATTCATTATGCTAGTAAAACTCTAGACAGTGCTCAAAGAAATTATGCTACCATGAAAAAGAATTTTTAATAGTTGTTTTTGCTTGTGATAAATTCAGATCTTACATTCTTGATTCTAAAGTAATTGTTCACACCGATCATGCTTCTATAAAATATCTTATGGAAGAGAAAGATGTTAAACCTAGAATCATTAGGTGGGTTCTCTTGCTACAAGAATTTGACTTACATGTCACTAATAGAAAAGAAGCTGATAACCCCGTGGCTGATAACTTGTCTAGGCTTAAAAATATTCTTGATGACCCGCAAGCTATTAATGATAGTTTTCCCGATGAGGAATTAGCTGCAATAAATGTTTCTCATAACACTCCTTGGTACGCTGACTATGCTAATTACATTGTTGCTAAATATATACCACCTAGCTTCACATACCAACAAAAGAAAAAATTATTCTATGATTGAAGACACTACTTTTGGGATGACCAACATCTTTATAAAGAAGGAGTAGATGGCATTATTAGACGTTGTGTACCTGAGCATGAAGAGGAACAAATCCTAGGAAAATGTCACTGCAAAGCTTATGGAGGGCATCATGCGGGAGACAGAACTGCTCACAAGGTATTGCAATCCAGATTTTATTGGCCTACTCTTGTAACACCCTTGATGCGGCCATATCTCCCACGTGTCGGAGCATGACTTAGAGGCATAACCGCATTGAAGGCAATGTGTCAACATGGGTAATCTTTACACATCCCATGTTTTGAATAAGAAAGGGGAATACAGAGTTAGCTTACAATCCCCACTTCACACAATACATGAATAAAGCATTACAACATCCAGATACACTCAAGGTCCGACTACGGAACCCAATATAAAAGAAGACGACCCCTAATGCTACAGTTCCCCGATCGCCCCAACTGGGCTCCACTACTGATCAACTGGAAACAGAACACCATAACGAACACGATCTTCATCGAGCTCCTCCTTGAGATCAGTTGCGTCACCTGCAATCTATCATCGGCACCTGCAAACTGGTTTTTGGAAGTATCTATGAGTCACGGGGACTCAGCAATCTCACACCCTCGCGATCAAGACTATTTAAGCTTATAGGATGGGTAAAAGGTATGAGGTGGAGCTGCAGCAAGCGACTAGCATATATGGTGGCTAACATACGCAAATGAGAGCAAGAAGAGAAAGGCAAAGCACGTTCGAGAAACTATGATCAAGAAGTGATCCTAGAACAACCAACGTCAAGCATAACTCCAACACCGTGTTCACTTCCCGGACCCCGCCGAGAAGAGACCATCACGGTTACACACGCGGTTGATGCATTTTAATTGAGATAAGTTTCAGGTTTTCTACAACCAGACATTAACAAATTCCCATCTGCCCATAACCGCGGGCACGGCTTTCGAAAGTTCAAATCCCTGCAGGGGTGTCCAACTTAGCCCATCACAAGCTCTCACGGTCAACAAAGGATATTCCTTCTCCCAGGAAGACCCGATTAGGCTCGGAATCCCGGTTACAAGACATTTCGACAATGGTAAAACCAGACCAGCAAAGCCACCCGAATGTGCCAACAAATCCCGATAGGAGCTGCACATATCTCGTTCTCAGGGCACACCGGATTATCCAAGGTTCCGGTAGGCCAGCCCAGAGTTGCCCCTGGTGGCCACCGGCAGCTGACAGGTCGGACCAACACTCAGAGGAGCACTGGCCCGAGGGTCAAAATAAAGATGACCCTTGGGTTGGTCGACCCAAGGGAAAAAGATGCTAGGTGGCAAATGGTAAAACCAGTGTTGGGCCTAGCTGGAGGAGTTTTATTCAAGGCGAACTGTCAAGGGGTTCCCATTATAACCCAACCGTGTAAGGAACACAAAATCAAGGAACATAACACCAGTATAACGAAAACTAGGGTCGCAAGAGTGGAACAAAACACCAGGCATAAGGCCGAGCCTTCCACCCTTTACCAAGTATATAGATGCATTAAGTAAATAAGAGATATTGTGATATCCCAACAAATAAACATGTTCCAACAAGGAACAACTCCAATCTTCACCTGCAACTAGCAACGCTATAAGAGGGGCTGAGCAAAGCGGTAACATAGCCAAACAACGGTTTGCTAGGACAAGGTGGGTTAGAGGATTGACATGGCAATATGGGAGGCATGTTAAAGCATGTGGTAGGTATCGCAGCATAGGCATAGCAATAGAGCGAGCATCTAGCAAGCAAAGATAGAAGTGATTTCGAGGGTATGGTCATCTTGCCTGAGATCCTGCAAGGAAGAAGAACGAGTCCGTGAAGAAGACAAACAGACGTAGTCGAACAAATCCTCACAAACACAACATTATCGGAACTAACCTGAAGAAGCAACACCGGAAAGAAGCAAACAGCATAGTAAACAACCATCACATAATCATGGTATGATCCACAATCAAGTATGATGCATGTCCGGTTTAATGAGGCATGGCATGGCAAAGTGCACAAACAATCCTACAAATTAAGTGGAGCTCAATATGCAACTCCGTTGCATATTGACGCAACACCACATCAGTTATTTAGTTCGATCTTGTTATGTACCCAACAATATTAAATGTTGTTTAAACATGGCAAGAGGTGGAGCATAAGTAAGCTAAACATTTAGGCATGTTTAAATGAGGCCGGAAATAACAAACAACAATTCCGGTAAAACCCCATATGCATATTTTAGGTTTGGTACTGTTCTGCCCTAAACCATATTTTTATAGTTGTTAAACATGCAAAGTGATGCCACCATGTTAAACTAGGCAAAATTCTGCCCCATTTACATATAAAGTTTGTTAGGTTTGGAGCTACGATTATTTAGTTATGAATTAAATCATTTTAGCATGGCATATGGGAAAAAATTACATAAATAGCATTTAAACATTTTGAACATAGATGAAAATTGAATATAATTAAACTAGACAAAATTCTAAGCAACTTTCATATATTAAGTTTTTCCATGTGATTCTTAGTTTGTGAGTTAAAATATGCATGAAGTTCAAGGGTCTTTCTGTAAAACTGCAATCCTGCGGATAATAGCTAAATTCGCATAGACTGAAAAAAACACTACTCGGCTGAGTCTTCCTGGCCCAACAGGAACAGGGGAGGTGCTGGGCGCGTCCTCACCCATGGGTTTGGCCCAGCTGGAGAGGAGGAGGAAGCTGGGCCGCGGGGCTTGCGGCTAGGCCTTGGAGGCTGCTGGCCTAGGCGCGGTCATCAGGCGCTGGTGCTGGGCCGAAGCGGGTGAAGGGCGACGTGGTGGCCCAGGCACGCTAGCGACGCGTTCAACGCGAGGCAGGGCGCTCCTTAAGAAGAACAGGGCTCGAGCGTTGCCTCCCTGGCACGAGATGCAGAGGAGGTCAGCCAGCCGATGGGAGCGAGGGGAAATCCCTGGATCCGACGAGGGAAAAGGCCGGGACTGGCCTGAACTTGTCGGGGAAGTGCCGAACTACCGGAGATGGTGGTAGAGCAAGGACGAGGCGGCACTGGAAGCTCGCACGGACATCCATGGCGCGGGACGCGGGGCGGCGAAGGAGCAGGAGACTGACGAGGTCCCATACGGGCGGCTTCGCGGATCCATCGGGGACGAACGGGTGACGGCACGCACGTCGAGGACGCGACCATGGATGGGGTTCCTGCCCAGCGAAGAGAGGGCAGAGAGATGAATCGCAAAAAGAAAAAAAAGGAAGGGAAGAGAGCAAGGGAGACGGGGCGTGGCACGGGCCTACTGGATGTGGTCGTCGGCGGCGAGGCGCGAGGTTGCGAGTCAGAGGCGCTCGGGATCGAGGGGGTGGAGTTCTCTGGTAGCTTCGAATCGAAGAGCTCGGGTTTGACCTCTGGTTGGTGGGAGGAGGAATGGGAGGATCCCGATGTGGATTCGGTGGAGTGTGGCGGCGGCTGAGGGGGAACAAAAGACCTAGATTTTAGGGTTGCCGCCTAGGGGATTGGTCTATATATATCACTAGATTTTGGTTAGGGGCTATTACGACCCTCCGATAAAAATCGGACGGTCAGGAAAAATAGGCTATGGAGTCCAAAAGGGAAAACAGTGATGTTTTGTAAACGTTTGGGGATGAACCGGATCCAACGGTGACGACTGTCCGGGTCGGGTCCGGGACAGCTTTTCGGACACGCGCGCGAGGAGGGCCGCAGGCTGACGAGAGAGATTAGGTTGAGCCTAGAGGTAGGTAGTGGACTGTGCGGAAGGCCTCAGGCTGAGAAAAGAGAAGAGAGAAAGACTCGGCGACTGTTTCCAGAGACCGAAAACGTCCGACGTTAGACCGGCAGCAGTGCCGCTATAGTTATCCGTTGGGGCGTCAAACGGACTCCGAACGTGATGAAATGTGACAGGCGGTCTGCATACACTAAAATAACACCGCACGCGAACTTTCAACCCATTCCGTGAACATTTTCTGGCCACTTATAAAATAATATTTGGACGTGCCGCGGGCGCGTGCGAGTGTGTCTGAACTCAGAACGGACAACGGATGGAACTGGGGGAACCCGGACGGATGCAAGTTTTGGAAACATGATGATGCAATGAAGATGATGACATGGCAATATGCAACACGCAAGCGAATGACAAGGCAACAACATCAAAAAACTGGAAGACACCTGGCACATCAGTCTCGGGGCGTTACAACACTCTACCACTACGAGAGGATATCTTCCTGAGATATAGAATGGCACCGGAGGGAAAATGGAAGAGGAGGACGAGAGGTAAAACTAAGTTGCTCCTTTGACAAACGATTGAAACCAAAGAACCTTGAAAGATTAATCAATTTCGAGAAAATAATACAACGAAGGTGAACAAAGTTGAAAACACTCCGTTATATAAGAGAAACAAGGAACCATACCAAAACCTTGTAGGTTGAAAGACTTAAGAAAAAAATGTTAGAATGTACAAGAAGTACATGCAAGCACTCCGATAGAAACAAAATGAACAAGGAACGATAAAAATCAATTACAATAACACTCCGGTCGGAAAAGGTAGGTAAAGAATATGAGCTTGGCAAAATGAAAACACTTGGATGAGACTCTGGTTAAAAGAGGAATGATAGACACAACACTCCGGTTAAAACAAGGTAGAGGAGGAAAAAGAATGATATAATTTGGACAGCGCTCTGACTGTAAATGGAAGAATTTGAGCATGAACTAGACAAGATGAGAGGACACTTGATGAACCAACAAACCACTGCCTCCGGAACTATTGAAATAATGGCACAAGGGGTAACAAAGATTTCAGACAGCACTCTGGTTGAGAAGGGAGTCAAAATTTGATAAGATGAGAGAGCTCGAATGAAAACACGACACTCTGGTTGGATGGATAAGCAAAAGAAAGAACATGAACTTCACAATACGAGATGGTGAGTGAAGAGAGCATCATCACAATGCCTCCGGAAGAAATATAAGAATGGAACCAAAAGAACAGAGAAGAAGACGACAAGTTCTGCCTGAAATGAATTTGGGAGAGCATCCTTAAAAAGAAGGATTTAACGGAGTTGTTGGGAAATCAACAACGAAAAGAACAGGCTTGTTGAGGGCTTATGGAAAACATCTCAAAAACTTGAGGTGAAAACCTACCATAAACGAAAACAATAGATTGGATTGCTATCAACAAGGAGACGAGAAGCTTATTTCACTGGGAGGATAAATGAAGAACTTGGGTCATTTATAAGCACCATAAATAGCAACAATCCTTAGAGAAGGCTTTAGGTGAAATATAACCCAAGATAACTCCAATGACGAGATTGATGGAGAAGATGTCTTGAGCGAAGAGAAAATTATGGTTTTAGATGTGTCACTCTTGAAAACTTGTGAATCATGAAACACGAAGGAAAATTATCAATAATGACATAACACCACCTCAAAAGATGAGATATGAAAGAATTGCACTTCAGAGTGCAAGATGAAGAATACTTGAGCTCCTTTGAAAAGAATCTTGATAAGCACTTCCAGAAGGAATTAAATCATTGATGAACCGTCATGTAGAACCTTCATGAAGAACTCCAGTAAACAAAAGGATGAATCAACCGAAAGGAAAGAGAAGTTGAAAACACAAGGTGAAACCTTTGCGATGATTTAGATGGAGCTTTGTGGCGAGATAAAAAGGAAAAACTTGGAACTCCAGAAATGAAAGATGAGCACTTGAAACCAAGAATTTAAACATCATGAACAAATTCCGTAAGAAAAGATTAATATGGATGGAACAAGAATAAGAGTTATGTTATGCGTATCCTTCACCAATTTAATTGATGACAAGAAACGGATTTGCCATACTACTTATCCTCGTAGAAAGATTAAGATAGATTTAGCGCAAACTTGAGAAGGTCTTCAATGATCCACCGGTAGGATTGAAACAACGAATGAATTGATATGATAATCAAGGAAGAGAAATCTTGGAAGAACCACCGTAAGAATTGAAAATGAACGAAGTAAAGGGATGAATCACCAATAAGAATTAGAGAACTAATAAAGATACTTGAGGGAATTTAGATACAAGTGAAAACGAAGAGATCACGAGCTGATTAGAGGATATTTTACTGATGCACTGGTATGATTTGGAGAACGAGAGCTGAAAGCTTAGAATGAATAAGTCTGAAATGATGGCCTTCGGAGAATCAAACTGAAAAGACTCCTGAATTGCTCCGGATAGGTAAAAAGAATTCTCACAATCAAAAACAATTATGAGAGGATGGCAGCAAGCTAGAACCACGAATCTTGAGGAGAAAGGAGCAAGATTTAAGAGAAACTCTTCTTCGGTCTTCAAATGTTGATAATGACGATGAGAAGCACCACCAAGAATTGTTGAGGCACACCAGAATGAAAAATTAGAAAGGTTGAACCAACGATGAAAAGAATTTGAAAGATCTTGGAGAAATCATCTGACTGATGATGAATCATTCTTATGTCAAACTTTGAGATGAATTTGAAAAGCTCCGGGAGAATTAGAAGAGTCAGGTAAGATCTAGGGAAAAGACCTGTGGGTTAGGGCCCACTCAAAATATACACCATTGTATGATTTAAAAGAGATATTGCGCCGGTTGAATCAAATGGCTTGAATGAGATAACAACCTCGAAATAGGTTGAACGGATCTTGAATGACTAGACGAGCCTTTTGAGATATCTTAAGCTCTCCGGAACAATTGAATAGCGAGAAATGGATGATTAAGAGGTGCACCAGCAAGAGAAGACATTTGAAACAAGGAAAAGGAATGTGATCAACACAAAAAGCTTGAATTGAATCCACCTGAGAAGAAAAGAATGAAGAATGACGAACGAGTAGAGCATCTTCAAGAGAACCACCGTGTAAGAACGTTGATTGAAAAGAATGGAGAGCTTCACATCCATAAAATGGATAACGAATTAAGAAAACTGAGTCCTTGAAGAAAAGGGTGGGAGGGTGGGACAACAAAGACAACTTGGGATGGATGAAATGAACACCGTTGAGAGGACTTGAGTTGATCTTGCGGATGTTGAAAAGATTGGGTCAACTAGAAGAGAAGCACACCGGTTGAAAAGGAATTAACATGACAGTCTCAATTATCATGAAGGATTAGTATTCACATAGGAGTATGAGAACACCATTTAGGAAAGGTTTGGAATCAACACTTGACTTCGAAGCAACTCAAATACCACAACTGAAAAAAACAAAACAAAGGATTGGCTTGCAAAATAAGCCGGAACAAACATATGATAGAGATTTCGTCCGAAATTTTCGTGGTGGGGCCTACACGGGCTCGATCGTAGAGCACCATCATGTACAAGGCAGTGCACATGACATACGAAGCGTCCCCGAGTCAGCATAGCCAAGGACTCTTTAAGACAAAACGAGACCACTGTAAAACCAACAGTGGATAGTCGGACCACTAGACGTCGAACCCCAATTTCATATCATACATCTGTCGGAAAGATATCCTAAGAGCTACTTGAATTCTCACTTATAAACTCCCGAAAATTTTTGATTATGCAATCAGGTGTTGGGGATATAGGGGAAGCATAATATCTCACTCAAAACTAACAAATCCTACATCCAGCTGTATCCATCCTTCAACACATAACCAAGAAACCTTCGGAAATCATTTACCTCAACCTTCGAAAAGCATCCGTTATACGAGTTATGGCGATACCCCCGAACTCCTACCCCAGTACTAGGTGGCGTCGAGGTTATCTCACCAACAACTGCATAAAAGAGATTTTCGATGTTGGTGAAACTCAGGTATTCCAGAATTGGAACGCTAAAATTGTGACGACAACACCTCGGAGCTCAACTCCCCGGGACACTGCCACAACCCCTAAATGTCAGGAGGCACCAAGAACAATGTTCTCATCACAAAACCATCGGAACGATTCCAAGATACCCACGTGATCCTAAATTTTTTTAGTGAAATTTGAGAAGAGAAGAGTTAAAACTCTACGTCAGGATGCCTCACCAGAGCGACGAAGGGACTAAGGAGTAAAAAGAATTCTTACTCTCCGATATATATAATCCTAAATGACTTAAAACATTTTTCTAGACTCAACAACACCAGCGATTCGATCAAGTAGGGGGCTCCTAAGGTCGGGGAAGGCTCTAATACCAACTTGTAACACCCTCGATGCGGCTATATCTCTCACGTGTCGGAGCATGACTTAGAGGCATAACCGCATTGAAGGCAATGTCGCAAAAGGGGTAATGTTTACACATCCCATGTACTGAATAAGAAAGGGAAATACAGAGTTGGCTTACAATCGCCACATCACACAATACATGAATAAAGCATTACAACATCCAGATACACTCAAGGTCCGACTACGGAACCCAAAATAAAAGAAGACCACCCCTAATGCTACAGATCCCCGATCGCCCCAACTGGGCTCCACTACTGATCAACTGGAAACAGAACACCATAACGAACACAATCTTCATCGAGCTCCTCCTTGAGCTCGGTTGCGTCACGTGCAAGCTATTATCGGCACCTGCAAACTAGTTTTTGGAAGTATCTGTGAGTCACGGGGACTCAGCAATCTCACACCCTCGCGATCAAGACTATTTAAGCTTATAGGAAGGGTAAAAGGTATGAGGTGGAGCTACAGCAAGCGACTAGCATATATGGTGGCTAACATACGCAAATGAGAGCGAGAAGAGAAAGGGAAAGCATGTTCGAGAAACTATGATCATGAAGTGATCCTAGAACAACCTACGTCAAGCATAACTCCAACACCGTGTTCACTTCCCGGACCCCGCCGAGAAGAGACCATCACGGTTACACACGCGGTTGATGCATTTTAATTGAGATAAGTTTCAGGTTTTCTACAACTAGACATTAAGAAATTCCCATTTGCCCATAACCGCGGGCACGTCTTTCGAAAGTTCAAATCCCTGCAGGGGTGTCCCAACTTATTCCATCACAAGCTCTCACGGTCAACGAAGGATATTCCTTCTCCTAGGAAGACCCGATCAGGCTCGGAATCCCCGTTACAAGACATTTCGACAATGGTAAAACAAGACCAGCAAAGCCACCCGAATGTGCCGACAATTCCTGATAGGAGCTGCACATATCTCGTTCTCAGGGCACAACGGATTGTCCAAGGTTCCGGTAGGCCAGCCCAGAGTTGCCCCTGGTGGCCACCGGCAGCTGACATGTTGGACCAACACTCAGAGGAGCACTGGCCCGGGGGTTTAAATAAAGATGACCCTTGGGTTGGCCGACCCAAGGGAAAAAGAGGCTAGGTAGCAAATCATAAAACCAATGTTGGGCCTTGCTGGAGGAGTTTTATTCAAGGCGAACTGTCAGCGGGTTCCCATTATAACCCAACCGTGTAAGGAACGCAAAATCAAGGAACATAACACTGGTATGACGGAAACTAGGGCGCCAAGACTGGAACAAAACACCAGGCATAAGGCCGAGCCTTCCACCCTTTACCAAGTATATAGATGCATTAAGTAAATAAGAGATATTGTGATATCCCAACAAATAAACATTTTCCAACAAGGAACAACTCCAATCTTCACTTGCAACTAGCAACGCTATTAGAGGGTTAGAGGCTTGCTAGGACAAGGTGGGTTAGAGGCTTGACATGGCAATATGGGAGGCATGTTAAAGCATGTGCTAGGTATCGCAGCATAGGCATAGCAATAGAGTGAGCATCTAGCAAGAAAAGATAGAAGTGATTTCGAGGGTATGGTCATCTTGCCTGAGATCCTGCAAGGAAGAAGAACGAGTCCATGAAGAAGACAAACGGATGTAGTCGAATGAATCCTCACAAACGCGACGTTATCAAAACTAACCCGAAGAAGCAACACCGGAAAGAAGCAAACAACATAGTAAACAACCATCACATAATCATGGCATGATGCACAATCAAGTATGATGCATGTCCGGTTTAATGAGGCATGGCATGGCAAAGTGCACAAACAATCCTACAAATTAAGTGGAGCTCAATATGCAACTCCGTTGCATATTGACGCAACACCACGTGACTTATTTAGTTCGATCTTGTTATGTACCCAACAATATTAAATGTTGTTTAAACATGGCAAGAGGTGGAGCATAAGTAAGGTAAACATTTAGGCATGTTTAAATGAGGCCGGAAATAACAAACAACAATTCCGGTAAAGCCCCATATGCATATTTTAGGTTTGGTATTGTTCTGCCCTAAACCATATTTTTATAGTTGTTAAACATGCAAAGTGATGCCACCATGTTAAACTAGGCAAAATTCTACCCCATTTACATATAAAGTTTGTTAGGTTTGGAGCTACGATTATTTAGTTATGAATTAAATCATTTTAGCATGGCATATGGGAAAAAATTACATAAATAGCATTTAAACATTTTGAACATAGATGAAAATTGAATATAATTAAACTAGACAAAATTCTAAGCAACTTTCATATATTAAGTTTTTCCATGTGATGCTTAGTTTGTGAGTTAAAATATGCATGAAGTTCAAGGGTCTTTCTGTAAAACTGCAATCCTGCGGATAATAGCTAAATTCACATAGACTGAAAAAAACACTACTCGGCTGAGTCTTCCTGGCCCAACAGGAATAGGGGAGGTGCTGGGCGCGTCCTCACCCATGGGTTTGGCCCAGCTGGAGAGGAGGAGGAAGCTGGGCCGCGGGGCTTGCGGCTGGGCCTTGGAGGCTGCTGGCCTAGGCGCGGTCATCAGGCGCTGGTGCTGGGCCGAAGCGGGTGAAGGGCGACATGGTGGCCCAGGCACGCTAGCGATGCGTTCAACGCGAGGCAGGGCGCTCCTTGAGAAGAACAAGGCTCGAGCGTTGCCTCCCTGGCACGAGATGCAGAGGAGGTCAGCCAGCCGATGGGAGCGAGGGGAAATCCCCGGATCCGACGAGGGAAAGGGCCGGGACTGGCCTGAACGGGTCGGGGAAGTCCCGAACTGCCGGAGATGGTGGTGGGGCAAGGACGAGGCGGCACTGGAAGCTCGCACGGGCGTCCATGGCACGGGACGCGGGGCGGCGAAGGAGCAGGACACTAACGAGGTCCCGTACGGGCAGCTTCGCGGATCCATTGGGGACGAACGGGTGACAGCGCGCACGTCGAGGACGCCACCAGGGATGGGGTTCCTGCCCAGCGAAGAGAGAGCAGAGAGATGAAGCACAGGAAGAAAAAAGGAAGTGAAGAGAGCAAGGGAGAGGGGGCGCGACACGGGCCTACTGGATGTGGTCGTCGGTGGCAAGGCGTGAGGTTGCGAGTCGGAGGAGCTCGGGATCGAGGGGGCGGGGTTCTCTGGTGGCTTCGAATCGAAGAGCTCGGGCTCGAGCTCTAGTTGGTGGGAGGAGGAATGGGAGGATCCCGATGTGGATTCGGCGGAGTGTGGCGGCGGCTGAGGGGGAACAAAAGAACTAGATTTTAGGGTTGCTGCCTAGGGGATTGATCTATATATATAGCACTGGATTTTTGTTAGGGGCTATTAGGACCCTCCGATCAAAATCGGACGGTCAGGCAAAATAGGCTATGGAGTCCAAAAGGGAAAACGGTGATGTTTTGTAGACGTTTGGGGATGAACCGGATCCAACGGTGACGACTGTCCGGGTCGGGTCCAGGACAGCTTTTCGGACGCGCGCGCGAGGAGGGCCGTGGGCTGACGAGAGAGGTTAGGTTGGGCCTGGCGGTAGGTAGTGGACTGTGCGGAAGGCCTCAGGCTGAGAAAAGAGAAGAGAGAAAGACCCGGCGACTGTTTCCGGAGACCGAAAACGTCCGACGTTAGACCGGCAGCGGTGTCTCTATAGTTATCCGTTGGGGCGTCAAACAGACTCCGAATGCGATGAAATTTGACAGGCGGTCTACCTACACTAAAATAAGACCGCACGCAAACTTTCAACCCATTCTGAGAACATTTTCTGGCCACTTATAAAATAATATTCGGACGTGCCGCGGGCGCGTGCGAGTGTGTATGGACTCAGAACGGACAACGGATGGCACTGGGGGAACCCGGATGGATGCAAGTTTTGAAAACATGATGATCCAATGCGGATAATGACATGGCAATATGCAACACGCAAGCGAATGACAAGGCAACAACAGCGAAAAACTGGAAGACACCTGGCACATCGGTCTCGGGGCGTTACAACTCTCTTCAAGGATGTGTAACACCCCGGATGTAACTTTACCAATTTGTACTCCAACTCTTGCCATTTCCGGCATTAAGTTATTTTATTTTCTCGGGTTCGGGTTTTTGTCTCCGTGTGTTGTTATTGTTGTCATGCATCTCATATCATGTCATCATGTGCATTGCATTTGCATACGTGTTCGTCTCATGCATTCAAGCATTTTCCCCGTTGTCTTTTTGCATTCCGGCGTTTCGTTCTCCTCCGGTGGCCATTTCTACCTTTCTTTCGTGTGTGGGGATTAAACATTTCCAAATTGGACCGAGACTTGCCAAGCGGCCTTGGTTTACTACCGGTAGACCGCCTGTCAAGTTTCGTATCATTTGGACTTCGTTTGATACTCCAACGGTTAACCGAGGGACCGGAAAGGCCTCGTGTGTGTTGCAGCCCAACACCCCTCCAACTTGGCCCAAAACCCACCTAAGCCTTCTCCATCATCTAGAGCATTCGATCACGATCGCGTGGCCGAAAACCGCACCTCATTTGGATTCTCCTAGCTCCCTCTACCTCTATTTATAGACCCCTCTCGAAATTCGCGGATCCCCCTCTCCGAAACCCTAAATTTTCCACCTCGCGCGCCGCCGGACAAATGCCACCGACGGACACGTCCGGATCCTCCCCGCCGCCGCCACGTGTCGCCCCCTCACTCGCCATCGCCGCCTTCCTCCGCCGCCAGCCCGGGAAGCCCGGATCGGGCCCCCGCGGCCCAAGCCGGTGCACCGCCCCGCGGCTTCGTCTCTCCCGTGGCCGAGCCGCTACCTTGCCGGCCGGCGCCGCCCGGCTGCCCCTGCCGCCGCCTCGCCCGACGCCTTGGCGCCACGTCCGAGCTCCTTGCCCACCGCCTCCGTCGCCTCGCCCGCCGCGCTGCCTCGCCCGCCGTCCGCCGCCTCGGCCACCACCGCCGCCCGGCCGTCTCCCCCTCCTCCGGCGACCTCCTCCGCCGTCCTCGTCCCCGCCGGTGAACAGTGCGCCGCCGCCTCGGGTTGCGTGTCGTGAAACCCTAGATCCGGAGGTTGATTTTTCTTCTAAGTCCCTAAGAATTCCAGATCCAAGTGCTCCTGTTTATAGCCTCGTAACTTTGCATCATTACCTCCGATTCATGCATATAGCATATCAAAATGTTCAACTCAGAGAGTACATCATTTCATTCCATAGCATAATTTTAATTTGAGTTCATCCTGATGCCCGAAATGTTGTTAGAAGAGGGCTACTTGAGATAATTGTCAGATCTGCTACTCCATTTAGGTTTTTGTCATTTTTGCCATGATTATTGTGTGCATGATATGCCCTGATGCTCTACATATGTTTTGTTAAGGGTTTTGTCATCTTTCCAGAGGTGCAACCCATGTATTTTTTTGATGTGTGTGCTGACTAGCACAAGCTTGCAAAGTGGTGCACTTGGTAATTCTGTTTTCAGGGACTTAGCATTTCCACTAAGTCCTTGAGCCGCTTACCTCATGTTGTCATATGTTCATGTTGTTTCCTAGTGATCCGTGCCTCTTTTGAGGATGATCAGTAAGGATGTTTTGTTAATCTTGTAGTGATCCATCCATCCATGTCTTTGCTTGCAATTATGGAGCACCCTAGATTGAGTCAATCGAGCTCTACTTTTGCTACTTTGTGAATCTGGGCAGATTGTCAACTTGTTTGCAATTTTGCCGATGGTGTTGTAGTTGATCCGTGCATGCTATGTTATTGTTCTTGCCATGTCTAGCTTGAATTTTGTGTGTTCTTGATGGATGTATTCTTAGATTATCATGACTTGCTCCGTATTGAGTGCATCGAGCTCGTAAACATGCCTACTTGAGTTATATTTCAGCATGTGCCAGTTTTCACTAAGTCTGAAAACTGATTATGTTTTTACTATGTTCACATGCTTGCAATTTTATTTTCTGATCCCTTTTGGCTCAAGGTCACTAAGGGACTTTTGTTAAGCTCTTTGAGTAGCTCAATGCCATGCTTTACTTTGCCATGTTAATTTCCTGTAGCATGTAGTTTTGTTGCTCCGAAGAGTGCTACCTGATCTGAAATTCCAGACAAGTGTTAATTTCACTAAATCTGAGATCTGTTTGCCATATGCATTTTTGCCATGCTTGTTTGAACCTGTTAATGGAAGAATTGGCTGTAGCTCAGTGCTAGACTTTTGTTAAGCATCTTGAATGCATCCCTGCCATGTATTTTGTTGTCATGTTTGGATGCTGTAGCTTGTTCATCTCATTGCATTTAGATGGCTACTTGCTGTAAATCGCAGACCGTAACTCCGATTCCGGCGTTCTTTATATCGTTTTCAAGCGATTTCATCTCATATTTCCAGCGGCACACTTGGTTTTCCAAGTTGAGGCCAGGTTCATGCATTTCCTGTCATATCTTGCATATGCATCCCGCATCGCATCCCGCATAGCATATCATCATTGCTTCGTATTGTTTGTTCCTTGCACGTGGTTGATTGTGTACTTGTTGCTTGTTTGTCTTGTTTGGGTAGAGCCAGGAGACGAGTTCGCTAACGAGGAGCCCGTTGAGTTTGCTTTCGAGGATCCAGTCAACTCTGACAACTGTGCAGGCAAGATGATCATACCCTCGAAATCACTACTATCTTTGCTATGCTAGTTTGCTCGCTCTTTTGCTATGCCAATGCTACGATGCCTACCACTTGCTTTCAAGCCTCCCAAATTGCCATGTCAAACCTCTAACCCACCATGTCCTAGCAAACCATTGATTGGCTATGTTACCGCTTTGCTCAGCCCCTCTTATAGCGTTGCTAGTTGCAGGTGAAGATCGGAGGTCGTTCCTTGTTGGAAAATCTATTTACTTGTTCGGATATCATTATATTGCTATGTTATCTTAATGCATCTATATACTTGGTAAAGGGTGGAAGGCTCGGCCTCTCGCGTAGTGTTTTGTTCCACTCTTGCCGCCCTAGTTTCCGTCATATCGGTGTTATGTTCCCGGATTTTGCGTTCCTTACGCGGTTGGGTTATAATGGGAACCCCTTGATATTTCGCCTTGATTAAAGATTTTCCAGCAATGCCCAACATTGGTTTTACCATTTGCCACCTAGCCTCTTTTCCCTTGGGTTTTCGGAGCCCAAGGGTCATCTTATTTTAACCCCCCCCCCCCGGGCCAGTCCTCCTCTGAGTGTTGGTCCGACCGAGTAGACTGCGGGGCCACCTCGAGGCAACTTGAGGGTTGGTTTTACTCATAGGATGTCTCATCTGAGTGTGCCCTGAGAACGAGATATGTGCATCTCCTATCGGGATTTGTCGGCACATTCAGGCGATGTTGCTGGTCTTGTTTTAACCTGTCGAAGTGTCTTGAAGAACCGAGATACCGAGTCTGATCGGAACGTCTTGGGAAGAGGTCTATTCTTTCGTTGACCATGAGAGCTTGTCATGGGCTAAGTTGGGACTCCCCTGCAGGGATTTGAACTTTCGAAAGCCATGCCCGCGGTTATGGGCAGATGGGAATTTGTTAATGTCCGGTTGTAGATAACTTGAACATTAACTTAATTAAAATGAATCAACTGAGTGTGTTACCGTGATGGCCTCTTCTCGGCGGAGTCCGGGAAGTGGACACGGTGTTGGAGTAATGTGTGCGCAGGTTGTTCTCTAGTTTCTCGCATGCGCTTGCCTTCTCTTCTCGCTCTCTTTTGCGAATAAGTTAGCCACCATATTTGCTAGTCGCTTGCTGCAGCTCCACATACTTACCTTGCCTTACCTATAAGCTTAAATAGTCTTGATCGCGAGGGTGCGAGATTGCTGAGTCCCTGTGGCTCACAGATTACTATTACACCAGATGCAGGGCCTAACGATTCCGCTCCAGGAGACGCGCTTGAGCTCAAGTGGGAGTTCGACGAAGACTCTCAATGTTACTATGTTTCCTTTCCTGATGATCAGTAGTGGTGCCCAGTTGGGGGTGATTGGGACCGTGTCGCATGTTGGGTTATCTTTTATTTTGGCACCGTAGTTGGGCCATGAGTGTTTGGATGATGTAATGTTATTTATGTACTTGATTGACGTGGCAAGTGTAAGCCAACTATGTTATCTCCCCTTTATGATTTATATTACATGGGATGTTGTGAAGATTGCCTAACTTGCGACTTATGCCTTCAATGCGATTATGTCTCTAAGTCGTGCCTCGACACGTTGGAGCTATAGTCGCATTGAGGGTGTTACAAGTTGGTATCAGAGCCTTCCCCGACCTTAGGAGCCCCATTGCTTGATCGTTTTAGCGGCTGAGTTGTGTCTAGAAAAATGTTTTGAGTCATTTAGGAATTATATATCGGAGAGTTTAGGAATTCTTTTTACATCCCAGTCTCCTAATCGCTCTGGTGTGTGCTAGATGAAGGTGTGTGCGATGTACATCATATGGTTCATTCGGATGAACTGTTCATGATTAGACAACACAAAAGAAACGGTCAACCGGATCAAAGGTGTGTGCGATATACGACATGTGGTTCACTCGGATGAATTGTTTGCGTTGAGACATGAGAGCAGAAATGGTTCAAATGAACAAGATGTGTGTGATACGAGGCAAACAGGTGTGTAATCGGAAACGTGTGCGAAGACTGATAACAACACAGACGATTACTGGTAACAAGACGTGTGTGTTGTGAGCAAACGATTGCTGGTATACAATTGTGAGTGATTCATGAAAACATCACCGACGGGTTACATTGTTTAGTCTATGTGTGATGTCATTTTCTTTGTACACACAACATCTACGATCTGTCTACACAGCATCAACATATATACTTAAAAAGACAGCATTGCATAACCAAATTAAACATACAATTAGACAAGTGACTACACACATAACATTTCCACACACCATAGCAAGCAATTACATGCATATTAAAGTAGGAGAAACGAGGATCTAATCATGTACTTATTGTTGCGATGACGCTTGCCATTGCTCTACTTCCAGCTAGATCCCTGGCTGTTTTGGGGAAGGAGGCACTTCCTCTTGTCAACGATCCGCCTGTACATGTCGTAGCTCGTGTACGCCTCCTTGGCCGCGTACACGACGTGAGCTTTGTCGAGTTTCTCCATCCAGGCTGAGTGCCAGACACGCTTGTCCTTGTTGCATGAATCCTTCATGTCTCTGTAGTAGGGGTCGATGATGGCATCGGCGAGGTGAACTAGTGAGTCCTTCTCACGCTCCTTGCTGCCCCAGATCTTGTATTGGTCCTGGATGTTGACAAGATTCTGGCAGGCGGTGCCCGAATTCTCAAGCACCTTTGCATCGTTGGTGATGTCCACCGTAGAGAACATGAAGTTGGGGCTGGTAGACGACGACGTGGTGGCGCACACACATCTGGGTGACGGCGACCTTGGGACGAGACCCGACACGAGCGCTGGTGTACACGTGGTCGAACACGACCACCTTATACTTCTCCGCGGCAAGCAACAGCTCCATGATGTGGATGGAGTGCTCCACCTAGGCTGGGTCATTGGTGTACACCATCGAGAGGTCCATGAACCTTCTTTTGGTGTCCACCACGGCACACATGGTGAACTACTGCTCGTCATCGGCAGCCGCTCGGAGCACCATTGGAGCCGCGCAGGATACCCTCTAAGAATTTCTCATGGTGGGTGAGCTTCTTGCAATGGTGGGGCGCGATCGAAAGGTTGAAGAGACACAAGGGTTAAATGGCCAGTGTAATAAATGGGGTCAGACGGCCTGTAATCGTCACGTCTTGTCAGGGCATTCATAGCGGAGGATTCCAGTGCATGCTTGACAACACCACCCCACACACGTGGGCTCGAAGAGGCGCCAAATGTATCATCGGTGAGCCTGTTTCCGCGCTACCGCGCTATTTATCGCGCAAGCTTCCCGCCTGACTTGTTTGGCCATGCGTCGGCTAGAAGAAGGACAAATCGTGGGCGTTTATTGGCAAAAAGCTTTGTAAAAACGAAGTGTGTGAAATGACTTCGATCATAAGTTTACCCGTAGGTGATGAGGTCAGAGTTACATAGAAGGGTGATGATGGACACTCGAGTGCGATAAGTAATTATGTGCTCTACAGTGCACACAGTGGAAGAAACCAACTGTGTGCAATAATGTCGAAGGTCGCAGTCGAGTTAGCTATATAGATCGTGTGCTGTGAGATCGACAAGGTAAACTGATTCGACAATGGTTAATAAAATCTAGGACCATTGCATATTAAGGTCAAAATACTGTTAGCAATATACAAGTCTCATACGATGCCATTTCAACGATTATACCACAAAAGCTCGAAATGTTACAAGGTTCAAATTCCAGAGTTATATGGCTAACATTCGAAGATTACAAGGTTCAAACTGATATTAGAAATGAAATTCAGCTCATCGGCTGCAAATGCTCGCGCTGATCCGCTGAACATTGATATCAGAGAGGTTCAAACTAGTATCACCGCTTCTAAGTCTGGTTTCAAAACATCACAATTTTTGCAAAGGGGTCAGCCACTGAGAAGTCATGTATGGGGTTGACACGATGACTTCCGATTACTCTATCATCTGAAGTTCCAAAGTGAAATTCAGCATTTTTGGAGCCTACTCCATTCTGCCGCAGGCGCCGGCACTGATCAACAAATCAATCATTTTTCCGAAAAAAATGTAGGGAAAACCTCATTTCCTTCAGCACCCTTGCTCTGAGAACAAAGAATCCGGCGAATATAATCTCTGGTAAGGTCCCTCGGTAGGAGTTAAAAGTAATTTCTAAGAGATGCAGATCTAGGAATTTGATGTGATTGTTATATTGTATCACATTATCCACCACTGGGCTAATCTTATCTGCAAAAGAAGAAAACATGTTAGTTCCTACATGCAGTTTTGAACATTACTACAGGCCTATTTGGTTTGCAGGATTTGTAAAATGCACTAACATGCCATCTTCGATCTGACATGATTAACATGGGCATTTGATTACATTCTTGAAAAATCTAGCCTTCTTCACAAGAGGTTGGAGTGGATGAGAAGTTCCCTAAGAAAAGTTGAATTCCCTTATGGTTAACATTTAACAGGAAAGGAACATCACCTCGATATATAGCTTCTCCAGGCATGAAAAGCATCTCAGGAAACTGACAGCTTGCTCCAGGTTGGGGCCGATAGATTCTAGTGCAAGACCTTCACTGTGCGTAGTTTCGGGGTCAAGCTTGTCGGAATCATTTTCTGAATGATAGACGAACAAACATCTTCAAAATTAGAAAATAATGTTAATTTGTAGAAGGAGAGGTAGAAGGCGGCTGCTATACCTGAACAGGTGTGGATCCAATAACAAGCTCGGAGTATTTGTGAGACGAGTAGCCCACCACTGTCATTGTCGGCGCAGAAATGACATTGATTCTTGTTGGACCTTCTTGATCAACTACAAGTAATCTCTCAAGTGTAGGTGTGTCCTCAGTGACCATACCATGGTCCACAACTTGTGATGTCTTCTTGCCACACGAGCAACACACATAAGTAGTCCGGAGAGTCATGGAGGTGATGTTGAAGGTACTCAACCCATTGATCGCCAGAAGACGAAGGTACTTGAGTGCAGTACAGCCATGGAGCAGGCGCTCCATGTCACCGTTTGAGAGGCAGACGGCGACGAGCTCGAGGTGCTTCAATCATGTAGAATAAGAGCGGGCGCGTCATTAAGGGTGGGGGGGAATGGCAGTTCCTGAACTTGGCGATGTGCAGCATGGGCGCGAGGCAGAGTGCCGACGTTGGCAGCGACCGCATATGCCCATCATCAAAAGTGAGCTCCTCGAGCTGATCTAGGGCGGGGGATCAGAACCAGTCGTCAAGCTTGGCTCGGTCCTTGCCGTTGGAATGAAACTTTCCCATTCTAAGGCCTTTGGTTGGGCCAAGGTGACTGCCGAGGATATTGGAGAACGCATCCAAGCTTTTACGATAGCCATGGCAGAGCTCATGGGTGTCGATGAGGTCGAGAGGCTGGAGTTCCATAGGGGGTGCCACCGCTGGGAAAGGATGGTTGTCCGCGCCCCATATTTGATTGGGAGGAGCGAGATGCTGACTCTCAACATATCATTGGGGGGGGGGGCTGCTGATGAAGTAGGCCTGCTGGAGTCGCTTGCGGTTCTAGCTCACCCCTCCTCCGCTTGTTGGTAGCCCCGTTCTCCACCTCTGGTGTCTCCTTGTCAGCGGCGCTTTCTGATAGAAATGGGAGTACATGGAATATTTAGTTAAAACAGGGCAATAGAAAAGTGTATTGGTAACTAGAAGTTATTAGGTAGGAATATAGTAAGACAAGGAAATAATAATTGGTTGCTTAAATACTACACAATTCATTTGACATTGATGGGTAAGTCAACTTGTAGATAGTTGAAAAGAAAACTTACTTCAAACAAAGTCTGGACTGATGATTTTGTTGGGGAAGTTAGCATATATCTCATGACCAGGCCCTTTTATGTGTAGTGCAATTTTAGTGCCAGCTTTCAGTACATAAAACTTTGCAATTTCATTCCAAAAGCCAGTGACAAAATAGGAGTCACAATGTTCATCAAGTCTTATAGTAGCAACGATTGTAAATCCATGGTTTGTGTGCAGTATGACATCCATGAAGCCTTCATCTATGTAAAGGGAAAAATTGTGCACTACATAATCTGTTGCATAGCAAGGGATGTGTGACGCCCCCGATTTAATCGTACACTAATCATACACGCAAACGTGTACGATCAAGATCAGGGACTCACGGGAAGATATCACAACACAACTCTACAAATAAAATAAGTCATACAAGCATCATATTACAAGCCAGGGGCCTCGAGGGCTCGAATACAAGAGCTCGATCATAGACGAGTCAGCGGAAGCAACAATATCTGAGTACAGACATAAGTTAAACAAGTTTGCCTTAAGAAGGCTAGCACAAACTGGGATACAGATCGAAAGAGGCGCAGGCCTCCTGCCTGGGATCCTCCTAACTACTCCTGGTCGTCGTCAGCGGGCATCACGTAGTAGTAGGCACCTCCGGTGTAGTAGGAGTCGTCGTCGACGGTAGCGTCTGGCTCCTGGGCTCCAACATCTGGTTGCGACAACCAGGAAGAAGGGATAGGGGAAAAAAGGGAGAAAGCAACCGTGAGTACTCATCCAAAGTACTCGCAAGCAAGGAGCTACACTACATATGCATGGGTATCAAATGGAGTAAAGGTATCATATGTGGACTGAACTGCAGAGTGCCAGAATAAGAGGGGGATAACTAATCCTTTCGAAGACTACGCTTCTAGCAGCCTCCGTCTTGCAGCATGTAGAAGGGAGTAGACTGAAGTCCTCCAAGTATCATCGCATAGCAATAATCCTACCCGGCGATCCCCTCCTCGTATCCCTGAGAGAGAGCGACCACCAGTTGTATCTGGCACTTGGAAGGGTGTGTTTTATTAAGTATCCGGTTCTAGTTGTCATAAGGTCAAGGTACAACTCCAAGTCGTCCTGTTACCGAAGATCACGGCTATTCGAATAGATTAACTTCCCTGCAGGGGTGCACCACATACCCCAACACGCTCGATCCCATTTGGCCGGACACACTTTCCTGGGTCATGCCCGGCCTCGGAAGATCAACACGTCGCAGCCCCACCTAGGCACAACAGAGAGGTCAGCACGCCGGTCTAAACCTAAGCGCACAGGGGTCTGGGCCCATCGCCCTTAGCACACCTGCATGTTGCGTACGCGGCCGGCAGCAGAATTAGCCCCCTTAATACAAGAGCAGGCTTACGTTCCAATCCGGCGCGCGCCACTCAGTCGCTGACGTCACGAAGGCTTCGGCTGATACCACGACGCCGGGATACCCATAACTACTCCCGCGTAGATGGTTAGTGCGTATAGACCAAATGGCCAAACTCAGATCAAATACCCAGATCTCGTTAAGCGTGTCCGCGAACGTCGACCAGGGCCAGGCCCACCTCTCTCCTAGGTGGTCGGAACCTGCCCTGTCGCTCTGCCTCAAAGATCCACTCGCGGGTGCTCCTCAAGCCGACCCGTCTTTAGTCACCACATGTATCAGGTATAAAGTATATAGTATATACCCGTGATCAACTCCCGAGTGATCACGGCCCGATAGTATAGCAAGGCAGACGGACAAGGATGTAGGGCCACTGATGAAAAACTAGCATCCTATACTAAGCATTAGGATTGCAGGTAAGGTAATAACAGTAGTAGCAAGGACAGGCTATGCATCAGTATAGGATTAACGGGAAGCAGTAACATGCTACACTACTCTAATGCAAGCAGTATAGAGAAGAGTAGGCGATATTTGGTGATCAAAGGGGGGGCTTGCCTGGTTGCTCTAGCAAGAGAGAGGGGTCGTCAACACCGTAGTCGTACTGGGTAGCAGCGGCGTCGGTCTCGGTGTCTATCGAGAGAAGAGGGGGGAGAAACAATAAATATATAAGCAAGCATATGCATAGTGATGCATGACATGACAAGTAACGACGTTAGAGGTGCCCTAACGCGGTATGAGGTGATACCGGTGAAGGGGGGGAAACATCCGGGAAAGTATCCCCGGTGTTTCGCGTTTTCGGACAGATGAAATGGAGGGGGAAAGTTGCGTGTTCGCTATGCTAGGGATGCGTGGAGGACGAACAGACCGCGTATCCGGATTCGTCTCGTCGTTCTGAGCAACTTTCATGTACAAAGTATTTTCATCCGAGCTACGGATTATTTTATATTAATTTTTAAGGATTTTAAATCATTTTCTAGAAATTAGCATAATTAAATTAATTTAGAAATTGCAATTATGATGTCAGCGAGACATCAGCATGATGTCATTAGGACCAAAGGTTGACTAGGTCAACCCTGCAGGTGGGTCCCGTATGTCATAGTTACAATAACCTAATTAATCTATTAATCAGTTTAATTAGTTAATTAGGTACCTAATGTTTAATTAGTTTAATTAAACAGGATTAATTAAGTTAATTAAGTCAATTAATTAATTAACATTTTTATTTACTTATTTAGTTAATTATTTATTTTTAAGTTCCTTTTTTTAATCGTTCTGGTGCGGGGCCCCCTTGTCATAGGCCCCTGGGGGCCTAGCGGGTCGGGCGTGCGGGCGCAGGGGCGCTAGCCCTCAGTCCGAATGGGCGCCGATGCGGGAGCGAGCGCCGGCAGCGGGAACCGACGCAGCCGGCCGGCGCGGGCGTTGACGGTGCCGTGGACGCGAGCGGTGGACGGCGCGGCGCAACGGAGCAGCGGCGCACTAGGCAGAGCGGCGGAGGCGGGACGGCGCGGCGAGTGCAGCAGGAGCAGTGCGGCATCGGGGCGGTGCGCGGATGGGGGGCACGGTGAGCGCGCATCGGGCGCGGCCGGAGATGGCGCGGTGTACACGGGCTGGGCGCGGCGAAGGTCGGCGCCGGTGCGCGCACGGAACAGGGGAGAGCGGGGAGGGCATGGCCATGGGCAGTGCGGCGCACGCAAGATTTGCACGCGGCCGGCGGGGCGAGCACGCAGGACGAAGGTAGCAGCAGCGGGGAGACGCGGGCGAGGTGGATCTGAGGGGCTCACCGGGCCCTGCAGATGTGCGAACGCGGGCTCGGGGGAGGCTTGGTGGAGCGAGACGGGGAGGCGACGGCGTCGAGCGAAGAGGACGGCGGCGTCGGGCGCGTGGAGGTCGTTCTGGAAGGATTGGTGGAGCGAGGCGGCGGCGATGGCGTTCCGGCGACGGAGTGGTGGGGCGGGGCAGCCCGGTGACGATGGGGCGGCGTTGGGCCCCGGCGTCGGGCTCGGGGGCAAGGGGATCGGGGCGATGTGCATTGGGGCGCCCCCGATCCAGATCGGGGGAGGGAGCGAGGGGGGCGAGCGGGGTGGTGCGAGTGGGGGGGAGTGGGGAGCGGGGGGGGGGGGGGGGGGGGGGGGGGGGGGGGGGGGGGGGGGGAAGGCCGGTTGGGCCTGCGCCCGAATGGGCCGGCCAACTGGGCCAGTAGGCCGTGGGAGGGGGTTCCCTCTTTCTTCTTTTCTTTTCTTTTATTTATTTTCCTTTTCTGTCTTTATTTATTTTAAAATACTTAGGCAGTTTATAAAATTGTGTTTATTACACCATATTGACCTATGTAAAATATGGCATCTCCCGGACACTTTTGTTTTAAATTTTGAAAAACTTTTATTGTTTGCTTTGATTTTGAAATTTGAATTCGAATGGGATTGAATCATCGCGAGGTTTACAACAGTAAGAGTGGTGACGAGGCATCATTAGCAGAGGTTACTGTAGCTTGATTATCCGGGCGTTACAAATCTCCTCCACTACAAGAAATCTCGTCCCGAGATTTAGGAGGTAGGAGGAAACAGTGCAGGGTATTCATCGTGAAGAAGATCCTCGCGTTCCCAGGTGGCTTCGTCCTCAGAGTGATTCGACCACTGGACTTTGAGGAATTTGATCGCCTTCTGACATGTGCGGCGTTCAGCTTGGTCAAGAATGCGGACCGGATGCTCTTTATAAGAGAGGTCCTGTTGCAATTCGAGCACTTCATGATCCACCGCTCGGATTGGATCCTTGAAGCAACGGCGGAGTTGTGACACATGGAACACATCGTGAACCTGAGAAAGGTTCGGCGGAAGCTCCAGTTGATATGCCACTTTTCCACGCCTTTCGAGAATAGTGAAGGGACCAATATAGCGGGGAGCTAACTTGCCCTTGATCCCGAAGCGGTGAGCACCCTTCATTGGTGTAACTCGAAGATAAGCCTTTTCGCCAGGTTGATAGACCATGTCTTGGTGATGACGGTCATACTGACTTTTCTGACGTGACTGAGCAGTCTTGAGATTCTCGCGAATAATGCGAACTTGTTCTTCGGCCTGTTGGATAATATCCGGACCGAAGAGTGGACGCTCCCCAGTTTCTGACGAGTTCAGAGGGGTTCGACACTTTCGTCCATATAGCACTTCGAAGGGGGACATCTTCAGACTAGCTTGATAGCTATTATTATAAGAGAACTCGGCATATGGAAGAGATTCCTCCCATTTCTTGCCGAATGATATTACACAAGCTCGAAGCATGTCTTCGAGAACTTGGTTGACACGTTCAACCTGTCCTTGCGACTGAGGATAAAACGCAGTACTGAACGACAGATGAGTTCCCATAGCTTCTTGGAAACTCGCCCAAAACCTTGAAGTGAATAAGCTGCCACGGTCTGAACTGATAACCAGTGGGATACCGTGAAGTGAAACGATTCTGGCCATGTAGAGAGTAGCAAGCTGACTAGCAGTGATTGTCTCTTTGACCGCCAGAAAATGGGCAACTTTGGAAAGCCGGTCAATGACGACAAGAATAGCATCATTACCTTTCTGTGATTTGGGAAATCCAGTGACGAAGTCCATTTCAACATGGTCCCATTTCCATTCAGGAATAGAGATAGGTTGCAGAGTTCCAGCAGGCCTTTGATGCTCTGCTTTGATTCGGCGACAAACGTCACACTCAGCAACATAACGAGCAATGTCCTGCTTCATATTAGACCACCAGAATCTTTGACGAATATCCTGGTACATCTTTGTACTACCAGGATGGATGGACAGAGGCGTATCATGGGCTTCTTGCATAACCCCTTTAGTCTTATCCAGGTTTTTCTTCGAACATGGTACCACTAGGCGGCCTTTGAAATACAAGGCGCCATCACCGGCGATCGTGAAGAAGGAGGGCTTTCCTTTTTTGAGGTCGCGCTTAATCTTAAGGACTTCATCGTCACATTTCTGTATCCATTTGATGGTGTCCACAAGATCTGGTTTCGCAACCAGGGTATTGAGAGAACCCTTGGAAACAACATGGAGGTTTTGTTTGGGGAAACCTTCGGGAGGGGGAGCGAGTGATCCCGGGGGAACAATATGGAGGTTCAGCCTTCTAAATTCTTCGGCAAGCGAGGGCTGAACTTTGTGGACCTGGAGGTGGTTGCAGTAAGACTTGCGGCTCAAGGCATCAGCCATTACATTAGCCTTGCCGGGGGTATAGGATATACCCACGTCAAAGTCTGCAACAGTCTCCATCCATCTTTGCTGGCGTAGGTTCCAATCTGGCTGAGTAAACAGATACTTCAGACTTTGATGGTCGGTGAAGATCTCGCAACGATTACCGAGAAGGTAATGTCGCCACTGCTTTAGTGCATGAATGATAGCAGCAAGCTCGAGGTCGTGAACCGGGTAGTTTTCTTCGTGAGGGCGCAGTTGACGAGAGGCATAAGCAATCACTCTGCGCTCTTGCATTAGGACACAGCCTAATCCTTGATGGGATGCGTCGCAGTAAATGACGAAGTCCTTCTTAGTATCAGGTGGAGCAAGTACGGGGGCAGAAGTCAACTTGTTTTTGAGCGCCTGGAAACTTTCCTGACACTTGTCTGTCCAGTCAAACTTGACACCCTTATGCAACAGATTAGTCAGGGGCCTGGCAATCTTGGAGAAGTTCTCGACGAATCGACGGCAATAGCTGGCGAGACCGAGAAAACTTCGGACTTGCTTGACGTTCTTCGGAGGAGTCCAATCGAGAATAGCCTGAACTCGTTCAGGGTTGATGGCAATACCATCCTTGGAGATGACATGCCCAAGATAGGTTACTTCGGGGAGCCAGAATTCACACTTGGAATACTTAGCATACAGTTGGTGCTCTCGAAGCTTTTCTAGCACAAGACGAAGATGTCTAGCATGTTCTTCCTCGTTCTTGGAAAATACAAGGATATCGTCCAGATAAACCACGACGAACTTGTCGAGGTAATCCATGAATATATAATTCATCAGACGAGAGAAGGTGGCGGGAGCATTCGTTAAGCCGAATGACATGACGGTGTACTTGTATGATCCATACCGAGTCACGAAGGCGGTTTTTGGGATGTCCTCTTCACGAACACGGATCTGGTGGTAACCCAACCTCAAGTCAAGTTTGGAGAACACTGATGAACTAGCCAGTTGATCATAAAGATCATTGATCCGAGGAAGAGGATATTTATTCTGAATGGTAGCTTGGTTTATAGGACGGTAGTCTTGGACTAATCGGTTTGTCCCATCCCTTTTCTTAACAAAGAGAGAAGGTGCTCCCCAAGGAGAGCAACTTGGGCGAATGAAACCTTTGACAAGAGATTTGTCGATTTCCTCCTTAAGCTCAATGAGTTCATGCGGCGGCATCTTATAGGGTCGTTTAGCTATAGGGGTGGTGCCGGGTTTCAAGTCGATGATGAATTCGACAGCTCTAGCAGGGGGAATCCCTGGAAGTTCTTCTGGGAAGACATCTTGGAATTCACGAACGACGGGAATGTTTTCAATGCCCTCGAGTGGTGCAGCGTTCAACGCATTCAAGGCATAAAGTTGTGCCTCGGCGTTCTGAACTAGATGAGCTTGGTAAGCTATTATTTCGTCAGAAGGGTGTAGCAGATGGACGACCTTAGTGGCGCAAACTATAGAAGCAGTATGCGCTTTCAACCAATCCATTCCCAGAATGAGGTCGATGTTAGACGACTTCAGGATAATGGGAGAGGCATAGAATTCCAGCCCTTCGATTTCCACGGGGACATCGATGCCAACCAGTGAGGTTTGACATTGTCCCACGGGGGTTTTTACCAATACCGAAGTGTTCATCTCCTCACATTTAACGTCATTCTTGTATGCAAAATCTTCTGACATGAATGAATGCGATGCCCCTGAATCGAATAAAACAGATGCAGGTACTGAGTTTACGAGGAGTGTACCCATCACGGTAGCAGGCTGGTCTAGAACTTCATTGAGATCAACATGGTTGGCATGAACACGACCATAAGACTTGGCACTGTTGTTGCGAGGCTGGTTGCTTCCACGGCCAGTTGCTGGGAGGGCCAGTTGATTCTGGTTTTGATTGCAATCCCTAGCACGGTGACCTGGCTGACCACACTTATAGCAGAGGCCATTATTGGGAGTGGGAACAGGAGCTTGTGGTGGTGGAGCTGGAAGTCTTGTCTGCCTAGTTGGAGGAGCAGGCAGACGAGGTGCAGCATAGGACTGCCTTGGGGCAGGTGCATCCGGCTGGTACATGCTGTTGGGGATCCATATCTTGCGCTTCTGCAAGGACGGGCCCGAAGATGAGCCCGTGTCACGGCTGCGCTTGTGAGAGCTCTGGTATTCCTGCAGACCAGTTTCGACATTGATCTTTGTTCACCAGAGTTGCGAAATCAGCAAAGTCATGCACTAGAAGTGCGAGCTTGATGTCAGCTAGAAGGCCATCACGGAACTTCTCCTGTCTGCGTGCATCAGTTGCGATGTCTTCTTCAGCATAGCGGGACAAGTCAAGAAACTCCCCCTGGTAAGCTTCCACAGTTTTGTTGCCTTGGGTGAGATTGCGGAACTCACGCTTCTTCCGGTCCATGACTCCCTGAGGAATGAAGCGAGCACGGAAGGCAGCTTGGAAGTCTGGCCAGGTGATGATTGTTCCAGCTGGCAGAGTACGCTTGTGGCTATCCCACCATTGAGCTGCGGGTCCTTTCAGGAAGAAGGAAGCAAAGGTGACATAGCTGGCAGGGGCTACATCAGCAGACTCCATCTCATAGGTGATGTCACGGAGCCAGTCATCAGCATCCAGAGGCTGAGTTGATCTGCGGTACACGGTTGGGTTGAGGCGCATGAAATCCTGCAGAGTCACTTGGGTTGGCTGCTGGTTCATATTGGGGCGAGGAAACTGAGCCATAATATTCTCCATGAACTGACGGTTCAGCTCAAACTGTTGCATCATCCCAGCCATGTACTCAGGCGGTGGTGGGGCGTTGCCACCACGACCACGACCACCTGGTCTAACCATCCTGCTAATATATAACAGGGGTAGTTCAGTATTGAGAAATGTGCAAAGACGAGAATCATTCATGATGAAACATGCACAACGAAAGCAGCACGATAGATACTACATAGTAGTCGGCATATCTTACAAAAGAGATCATGCATGGAGTTCGTTACACAGAGTCTGGTACATAGACTAAGACATCATAGGCGGCACGCAGGCTCGCGGCGAATGCATCTAACACTAATAAGCAAGTCTACATCAGTCCCACGTGGTACTGCGGAGGTAGCTGTAGCCTGAAAGCTGGTAGTGTGGCATCGGGTACACCACGTCGGCAACCTGGGGTCCGCGGGTACTCTGGTGCAGAACCTGACGCTCAAGTGGCAGAAGAGGACCATGTGCGGGAGAGTAGCCTCCCACCTCTGTCCAACCGACACCCTGGTGCATCACGGTCCGGGCAGGGTAGATCGCAGAACGTGACAGATCACCAGAGCGGACAGAGGGGTGCAACAGCGTCAGAGAACGATACAGGTGCTGACGGGTGGTGTACAACTCGTGGCGAAGAGCTCGGTTAGCTCTATCCATCCCATCAGCATGCAGAACCAGGTTCTGATGGTAGAAGGGCTCTCGGGTGACAGTGGAGTAGGCAGAAGTGTAGTATCCCTCCGCACCAACATCGGATGCGATAGCAATGTTCCTGAAGGGGGAGGTGTCCAACTCCTGATACCCTCCACGAAGACGTGTCAGAGCAGCATAAGCAGCATCGTGGACCGCCATATCGATAGTCACTCCAACACCATGAGCAGTGTGCAGCACGGTAGTGGAGTCATACTCCCGAGAGTAGAGGTGGACGATGGCACGGTACTGCTCGTGGTTGAAGTCCTGATACTCCTCATAGACGGTGTACTCAGGGTGCCAGCGATAACCCAGATAGGTCATCATCTCCACTAACACAGCAGGTGATCCTGAGGCACCAATGGCCGTCGTGTGGCGCACGACCTGCCTCGTGGGTTCCATCTGAAAACAAAGATGTTTTCACAGGAGTCAAATGACAATGTGGATAATGTTCAAGTACTACTCTAAAGAATAACTAGGGCTTATCCAACTTTGGGGTGAACGTGTTCACGGAATCCTAGTGTTAGAGTTAGTAAAATCGTTTAACCCGAGTAGAAGAGGGTTCAGAGTCCCAGAGTAAGGATCGAGGAGTAAAAGATCCTAATACCACCCAGATGGCGACGTGGGCCCGTAAGGCACACAGCCATGTTAGTAAAAGGTTTTGTAATGTCTAGACTCGACTTCGGCCAAGGAGTGTGGAAGGGGGATTCCTACAGGCAGTCGGCTCTGATACCAACTTGTGACGCCCCCGATTTAATCGTACACTAATCATACACGCAAACGTGTACGATCAAGATCAGGGACTCATGGGAAGATATCACAACACAACTCTACAAATAAAATAAGTCATACAAGCATCATATTACAAGCCAGGGGCCTCGAGGGCTCGAATACAAGAGCTCGATCATAGACGAGTCAGCGGAAGCAACAATATCTGAGTACAGACATAAGTTAAACAAGTTTGCCTTAAGAAGGCTAGCACAAACTGGGATACAGATCGAAAGAGGCGCAGGCCTCCTGCCTGGGATCCTCCTAACTACTCCTGGTCGTCGTCAGCGGGCATCACGTAGTAGTAGGCACCTCCGGTGTAGTAGGAGTCGTCGTCGACGGTGGCGTCTGGCTCCTGGGCTCCAACATCTGGTTGCGACAACCAGGTAGAAGGGATAGGGGAAAAGGAGAAAGCAACCGTGAGTACTCATCCAAAGTACTCGCAAGCAAGGAGCTACACTACATATGCATGGGTATCAAATGGATAAAGGGTATCATATGTGGACTGAACTGCAGAGTGCCAGAATAAGAGGGGGATAACTAATCCTTTCGAAGACTACGCTTCTAGCAGCCTCCGTCTTGCAGCATGTAGAAGGGAGTAGACTGAAGTCCTCCAAGTATCATCGCATAGCAATAATCCTACCCGGCGATCCCCTCCTCGTATCCCTGAGAGAGAGCGACCACCGGTTGTATCTGGCACTTGGAAGGGTGTGTTTTATTAAGTATCCAGTTCTAGTTGTCATAAGGTCAAGGTACAACTCCAAGTCGTCCTGTTACCGAAGATCACGGCTATTCGAATAGATTAACTTCCCTGCAGGGGTGCACCACATACCCCAACACGCTCGATCCCATTTGGCCGGACACACTTTCCTGGGTCATGCCCGGCCTCGGAAGATCAACACGCCGCAGCCCCACCTAGGCACAACAGAGAGGTCAGCACGCCGGTCTAAACCTAAGCGCACAGGGGTCTGGGCCCATCGCCCTTAGCACACCTGCATGTTGCGTACGCGGCCGGCAGCAGAATTAGCCCCCTTAATACAAGAGCAGGCTTACGTTCCAATCCGGCGCGCGCCACTCAGTCGCTGACGTCACGAAGGCTTCGGCTGATACCACGACGCCGGGATACCCATAACTACTCCCGCGTAGATGGTTAGTGCGTATAGACCAAATGGCCAAACTCAGATCAAATACCCAGATCTCGTTAAGCGTGTTAAGTATCCGCGAACGTCGACCAGGGCCAGGCCCACCTCTCTCCTAGGTGGTCGGAACCTGCCCTGTCGCTCTGCCTCAAAGATCCACTCGCGGGTGCTCCTCAAGCCGACCCGTCTTTAGTCACCACATGTATCAGGTATAAAGTATATAGTATATACCCGTGATCAACTCCCGAGTGATCACGGCCCGATAGTATAGCAAGGCAGACGGACAAGGATGTAGGGCCACTGATGAAAAACTAGCATCCTATACTAAGCATTAGGATTGCAGGTAAGGTAATAACAGTAGTAGCAAGGACAGGCTATGCATCAGTATAGGATTAACGGGAAGCAGTAACATGCTACACTACTCTAATGCAAGCAGTATAGAGAAGAGTAGGCGATATTTGGTGATCAAAGGGGGGGCTTGCCTGGTTGCTCTGGCAAGAGAGAGGGGTCGTCAACACCGTAGTCGTACTGGGTAGCAGCGGCGTCGGTCTCGGTGTCTATCGAGAGAAGAGGGGGGAGAAACAATAAATATATAAGCAAGCATATGCATAGTGATGCATGACATGACAAGTAACGACGTTAGAGGTGCCCTAACGCGGTATGAGGTGATACCGGTGAAGGGGGGGAAACATCCGGGAAAGTATCCCCGGTGTTTCGCGTTTTCGGACAGATGAAATGGAGGGGGAAAGTTGCGTGTTCGCTATGCTAGGGATGCGTGGAGGACGAACAGACCGCGTATCCGGATTCGTCTCGTCGTTCTGAGCAACTTTCATGTACAAAGTATTTTCATCCGAGCTACGGATTATTTTATATTAATTTTTAAGGATTTTAAATCATTTTCTAGAAATTAGCATAATTAAATTAATTTAGAAATTGCAATTATGATGTCAGCGAGACATCAGCATGATGTCATTAGGACCAAAGGTTGACTAGGTCAACCCTGCAGGTGGGTCCCGTATGTCATAGTTACAATAACCTAATTAATCTATTAATCAGTTTAATTAGTTAATTAGGTACCTAATGTTTAATTAGTTTAATTAAACAGGATTAATTAAGTTAATTAAGTCAATTAATTAATTAACATTTTTATTTACTTATTTAGTTAATTATTTATTTTTAAGTTCCTTTTTTTAATCGTTCTGGTGCGGGGCCCCCTTGTCATAGGCCCCTGGGGGCCTAGCGGGTCGGGCGTGCGGGCGCAGGGGCGCTAGCCCTCAGTCCGAATGGGCGCCGATGCGGGAGCGAGCGCCGGCAGCGGGAACCGACGCAGCCGGCCGGCACGGGCGTTGACGGTGCCGTGGACGCGAGCGGTGGACGGCGCGGCGCAACGGAGCAGCGGCGCACTAGGCAGAGCGGCGGAGGCGGGACGGCGCGGCGAGTGCAGCAGGAGCAGTGCGGCATCGGGGCGGTGCGCGGATGGGGGGCACGGTGAGCGCGCATCGGGCGCGGCCGGAGATGGCGCGGTGTACACGGGCTGGGCGCGGCGAAGGTCGGCGCCGGTGCGCGCACGGAACAGGGGAGAGCGGGGAGGGCATGGCCATGGGCAGTGCGGCGCACGCAAGATTTGCGCGCGGCCGGCGGGGCGAGCACGCAGGACGAAGGTAGCAGCAGCGGGGAGACGCGGGCGAGGTGGATCTGAGGGGCTTACCGGGCCCTGCAGATGTGCGAACGCGGGCTCGGGGGAGGCTTGGTGGAGCGAGACGGGGAGGCGACGGCGTCGAGCGAAGAGGACGGCGGCGTCGGGCGCGTGGAGGTCGTTCTGGAAGGATTGGTGGAGCGAGGCGGCGGCGATGGCGTTCCGGCGACGGAGTGGTGGGGCGGGGCAGCCCGGTGACGATGGGGCGGCGTTGGGCCCCGGCGTCGGGCTCGGGGGCAAGGGGATCGGGGCGATGTGCATTGGGGCGCCCCCGATCCAGATCGGGGGAGGGAGCGAGGGGGGCGAGCGGGGTGGTGCGAGTGGGGGGGAGTGGGGATCGGGTGGGTTAGGGTTTGGGGGGGGATGGATAAGGGGAGGGGGGGAAGGCCGGTTGGGCCTGCGCCCGAATGGGCCGGCCAACTGGGCCAGTAGGCCGTGGGAGGGGGTTCCCTCTTTCTTCTTTTCTTTTCTTTTATTTATTTTCCTTTTCTGTCTTTATTTATTTTAAAATACTTAGGCAGTTTATAAAATTGTGTTTATTACACCATATTGACCTATGTAAAATATGGCATCTCCCGGACACTTTTGTTTTAAATTTTGAAAAACTTTTATTGTTTGCTTTGATTTTGAAATTTGAATTCGAATGGGATTGAATCATCGCGAGGTTTACAACAGTAAGAGTGGTGACGAGGCATCATTAGCAGAGGTTACTGTAGCTTGATTATCCGGGCGTTACAGGATGTTCTGCAGAAAATGGTAGGATTGTTAAAGAAAATATGGTAACATGAAAATATGGGCCCAAATTGAAAGAATTGTACATCAGTTGAAATCTAAAGACAAAAATCTATAATTAAACAGATAGGGTAAACATGATGTCATGGAAATATGAGAGTAATCGAAAGAACAATACATCATTAATTTGCCTAACATTTAAAGAAGAGGGGGGAAATCCCCTTTGATGTATATGGTGCATGTGGCACCTTTTATCCAAATGTAGCAATATTTAGAATATGTCCAGGAAAGTAGGCCATGCCAACCGATTTAGGGTGAGATTGAACATACCGCGCACGTCCTCAAGTTATCTGGTACATGATATGGAATCTCTGGCGGAGGTCACAAACTCCTAAAGTGTCGGCGCATTGTACATTATATGAATGAAAGAAAACCCTCAAATCAGCTCGAATGAAAATGAATTCACGGCAATTTTCGCCGGGTGATTAAAGGAGGCAGATGAACTGGGATAAGAGATGAGATAATATCTCGTTAAATTAGTTACCTTGTCGTCCATGAGAAAGAACCCTCTGTACGGCAGATTCCCCAAACGAGCGGAAGTGGCGAAATGCGGTGGGCTTTCCCGGCAGCCTAGTGGCGGCGGCAGGTGTCGAGCTAAGTGTTTACTGCCGCGATAAGCGGTGCCATGGCATAGACACGGAGGAGCTTGTGCAGGTGTGAATGGGGAACGTACCGAAGGGGCTGAGGGGGTGGCGGGCGGGGTGATGGTTTTTGTGACGTGGGGATGGTGAGGGTTTTCTTTTTTCTTTTTTGAATTGGGTGGTGGGGGTTTTCTGTCCCACAAAGAATTTTGGGGGCGACGGTTTGCTAGAGCGAACCGTGTGTGATTGACGCAACAGGAAAAATGAAAGTCACTGCACACGGTTACAATTT